>NW_020837981.1:7329092-7359538 GCF_003676395.1 Aethalodelphis obliquidens | reverse complement strand
TGTGTGTGTGTGTGTGTGTGTGTGTGTGTGTGTGTGTGTGTGTGTGTACTTGGTGGAACCAGCCTTAGGTTTCTACATTTCTCCTCCTTGGCTGCATTTCATTTGCATTTTTCTCTAGGCCTGATTGTTGGCTGCCAGCTCTCGTCCCAGCCTGGCCCTTGAACTTTCATTTTTTTTCCCCCGTGTCAGAGCCCTGCTTAGAAAAGTCAGCTGACTGCCCACCTGTCCTCCAGATGCCACTTAGGCCCCTTCTGCCTTCCAAAGAAGGGATGCTTGCCCCTGCTTTTGAGCTCAGAAGTAAAGAGGAAGTGAGTGCTGTAATCTGGGGGATACTTCCTGGCATATCAGAAAGAGCCCTAAGTGAGGATCTGCCACTAATTTGCTGGGTAATCTTACATCAGTCCCTTCCCATCTCTGGGCCTTAGTTTTCCCATTTGAAAAGTGGGTCTTGGGCTGAGCTTGGTAGAAGCTCAGCAGCATCTCATTTGCTTGGATTCTTCTCCTTGTCCTCTTGAACCTGATGGGGACCCCAAAGGGAAGGGGCTTTCTCAAGATTACATGGGGAGTTGGAGGCAGAGTCTGCACTAATTTTGTCTGCACTAAAATTCATGGGAAGCATTTCTTTCTTTCTTTCTCCCTCCCTCCCTCCCTCCATCTCTCTCTCTCTTTCTTTCTTTCTTCCTTTCTTCCTTTCTTCCTTCCTTCCTTCCTTCCTTTCTTTCTTTTCTTTATTTTGGCCACACTGCATGACATGTGGAACTTCCCTGAGCAGGGATTGAACCCTCACCCCCTGCAGTGGAAGCATGGAGTCTTAACCACTCACCAGCAGGGAAGTCCCATGGAGAGCATTTCTGAGTCTTTATTTCCGATCTGAGCCCTAGGTTCCGGGTCAGGGGACTTGGGTTGCCTCCCTGGACGTGCAAGTCCCTTTCTATTTCCAAGTCTCACCTTTCCAACCTATACAGCAGAGCAGTTGGGTGAGGTGACCTTTCAGATGCCACTGATTTTAGCTTTGACAGTCCTCACTGTCACCTACTTTCTAAGTTCCTCACTTGGCTATGGCTTCATACTTTGAGGAAGACGATCTAACTTCCATATCCAGATTGTAACGCTCCCTTCTAACTTCTCTGTGAAGTGAAAGTGCATTCTTGTTGAGTACCCTCTGTGGTCAGTGCCCTGTGTACACGTGAGGGGGGTAGTGCTCAGTGAGTCCTACTTTGTGATTGGCCCTGAGCCTAGTATTGGTATAACTTGGTGGATGTTGGGAAGTTCTACCTGGGGACTATGTAAAAGCCAATTCATTCATCAACTTCTTTTTTGGGCACCTACTGTGTGTCTGTCCCTACACTTGGCATTACACAGGATAATAGTAACATATATGAATATAGATTATGTACTAAGCACTGAACTAAACACTTCACATGTTTAAGAGCATGGTGAATTGTGTGGGAATGGACCACAATGAAGTTAAAGGTAGGGGTAAGAGGCAGAAAACACCTGTATTATAAAGAACACCAAAAACAGAGAGGTACACCACCCCCCCAGAAGCTACTAAGTGGACTCTTCTATCTCCATCCATCACTGTAGCCTGGCCCTGGGCCCCACATTGTCCCAAACTATACAAACGAAAGTCTAGATCTTGCGCTGTTCAATATGGTAGCCGCTAGCCCTAGGTGGCAATTATTCAGCATTTGAAATGTGGCCAGTCCAGATTGAGAAGTGCTGTAAGTGTATACTACACACTGGATTGCAAAGGTTTAATACAATAAGAGGATGTAAAGTAGCTCATTAATAGTTTTTATATGATGTTGAAATAATATTTTGGATATATTGAGTTAAATGAAATATTATATTACAATTAATTTCACCTGTTTCTTTTTTCTTATTTTAATGTGACTAGTAGGAAATCTAAAAATATATATGTCTCACATTTTATTTCTGTTGGAAATAGAAATATTTATATATGCAAATAATTTATCTCATGGGGGTAGGGAGTACTAGGAGGGTGGTGATGTGGCTCTCCCCTCCCATTTCTTATGGGGGAGGCTAGAAGGGAGTTTGTAAGAGGTTCTAAGAGCATCACTAATAGAGATGGAGGGGTGCTGGATGAAGGAAGATTGGAATCTTATTTCTTGGCTTAACTTCTCCTTAGCAAGAGAATTGCTAACCTGCTCCCTCTGCTGATTTGAACAGGGGGAAAAGATAATTGGAGAGTGTGGTAGACAGAAGAATCCACCCCCTCACCAAAGATGTCTATGTCCTAATTCTAGCAACCTGTGAAAATGTTACCTTACATGGCAAAAGGGACTTTGCAGATTTGATTAAGGTTAAAGACCTTGAGATAGCAAGATTATCCTGGATTATCCATCTGGGCCTAATTAATCACAAGAATCCTTGAAAGTGGAGAACCTTTCCTGGCTGTCCTCAGAGAGCGAGAGGATGACTGGGATGATGGGAAAAGAGGCAAGAAAATTAGAGGTATGAAAGGGACTTGACTTGCCATTGCTGGCTTTAAAGTTGGAGAAAGAGGACCATGATGCAGGCAATGAAGATAGCTTTTAGAAGCTGGGAACGAAAGGAAACATTCTCCCCTAGAGCCTCCAGAAAGGAACACAGCCCTGCTGACACCTGCATTTTAGCACAGTGAAATCTGTGCTGGACTTCTGACCTACAGAACTGTGAGGTTTCTGTGTTGTTTTAAGTCACTGTTTGTGGTAATTTGTTATGACAGCAATAGGAAATGAATACAGAGAGAGACATGGGGTTGGAGAGAGGGTACAGCATTTTGGCACAGTAAAATTGCATGAGTTGTTCGAGAGTTGAGTGGACATCTTGGAATACAGCCAGGCTTGAGCCATTCTGCCAAGACACATCCAAGAGACTAGATGCAGGGGAAAGGAGTTTAGCAGCAAGAGGCTTTGGGGTAGACCACCAAGGGTGACAGTTGAGAGAGATCAGATGAGATCAGGTTGGAGCAGCTCTTGGGGATGTGTAGTGGAGAGCCCTCCTTCCTGTACGGTTTCCTGAAGAGCTCATGCATGCATTCCAAGATCAGTTTAGGACCTGCCACATATAGATTATTACCAGAACAGTGAAGATTGGACCGTGAAAGAGCCACTAGCCACTTGTATCATTTAGATAGGCTAGGTTATGCTAAGTAACAAACAGCCCCAGATCTTAGCGCTTTATGACAATGTAGTATATTCCCTGGCCATTCTCCATCTGTACTCATCCTAGGGGGATCCGTGCTCACATGTCATTTGCTAAAGGGAGCCACATGGGGACAGGAAAGTGGCCGGGGTTAGAGCTGGGGGTATTTATCTACCAGCACAAATGTCCATCAGTCCCCCTTTCCCTTCCTATCCTTTTGTGGCCCAGAAGCTCCAGAGGAGAAGGGGCACCAGGACAGGAAGGGGAGATGGGTGAAAGAGCAGAGCATGTGCCCTCCCTCATGGCATGACTCTCAGGTCGATGCCTGGCAGAATGGGAGCAAGGGGAGGACGTGAGAGCTAAATTAGATTTGCAACTGAGAATTTAAATCACACTGGACATTCCATTTAGATTTTGAAAATGAAAGGAGATGGGGAGGGGTTCTTCCTGAGATGTCATTACAAAATAGGAAATTTAGATTCATCAGGACATGGATGAAGGCAGTACTTAGAAAATAAAGTGATTTTTTTATTTGACCCACTAATTCAGACTCTACTAAACCAACTACCCATGCGTTTAATCCTCGAAATGATCCTTTGAAGTAGTAATTCTTATTACCTTCATTTTACATATCACCAAACTGAGGCTCAGAGAGGTTAAGTAACATGTCTAGTGGCACACAACTCAAGTGGCTAGCCAAAATTCGAACTCAGATTTGTCTGATTCCAAGTATACTTTTAAAAGCCACACTTGCTTCCCTGTGCCATAGTATTCTGATGTAAGTGGCCCTTCTGAAGTAGGCGAGGAGAGACGTACTTACACTGAGTTATCCCTTTGTGGGTAGGAGGGTAAAATTAGAAGGAGCTTCAGGATGTAGCAAAAGGGACCTGCCGTTTCTGGGACACCTGCCGTGTGCCACATACTTGGCAAGCATTATCTTATTTAACTCACTGGGCAGCTCTATAAGGTAAGCACTTCCATTCCAGTTTTGCAGGTGAGCCAAATGGAGGTATCTAGACATAACGTGACTTGCCCAACGTCAAGCAACTAACAGGCAAGATTTGAATCCAGTTCTGTCAGTTTTGCAGAACTCTCTGGACCCAGCAGCAGTTCCCCATGAATGGGTTTTGGAGGAGTTAGAGGAGGGTGGGGGGCAGTCTCAGGTGGAACAGTTGAGGAGGGCCTGCGGGAAGAGAGGGTATAATGGAGCAAGGAGCGTGGCAAGTGAAGATGCAGAGATGTGAGAGTTTGGGGACCAAGAGTAGGCAGATCTGGTTGTCACCCAGAGTGTGTAAGAACAGCGGGGGCGAGAGGAAAGGCAGCGCGGAGCCAGAAGGGGGCTAGTTTGGGATGTCGGGCTGAGGAGTTTGGCTTTGTTCCTGCAGACCCTGGGAGACCATTTGCAGTGAGGTCTGGCGTGCTGCTGGGGAGGACTAGGAAGCCTGGAGGTTGCGGTTTCTGGGGCTGCGCCCGAGCCTTAGAGCAGGGGCTTTCTGCCCATAGGGCCACGGTCCTCTAGACAGTTGGGAAACAGGAAGGGGCTACTTTAGGCAGGAACATCCCTTAGGACAAAGGCATGGCTGGGGTTGGGGGAGACGATGGGGGGGAAGATTCCAGACACAGCAGGACAGACAACGGAAGGCACCAAAGCAGGGAGGGTGCATAAAGCAGCAGAAAGAATGTGTCTTTGGCACATGACAGACCTCTTTCAGGTCTCAGCTGTGTCTTTTACTATCTGTGTGACACTGGGCACATAGTTTTGCTTTTATGACGCTGAAATTCAATGAGACCTGTGTGGTGGAACCTGCAGCTTTTCTCACTTTACTTTGGCATGCTCCAAAAGGTAGCCGCTTTCATTGACCTGACCTTCCTCCCGAGCCCCTTTCCTGCAGGGGAATAGGAAAACCCAACACGCAGGTGACAGTCTCTCCCATTCTGTTCAGTCTCCTCTCAGTGCAGATGTCCCCACTCTTCCTTTTATTTTGCTCTCAGAGCTGATTTAATAGTCCCTGTGGGTTTCTGAATAGCTCTTCAAGTCAATGCTTGATTTTTCCGTTTCATTCCTTCCCTTGCTTCTCTCCAGGATGACACCCGGGTATTTGAGGGCTTTAGTGCTCTCCCATGGCAGTGGGGAGAGGTGTCCTCCATATCCAGGAGCTGGTCTGCTCTTCCCCTGGACTGCTAGCCACTAGGATATGACTGGTCACTTCTAGCCTTCTGGGTGATGTACTGGTGGAGTCTATGGTTTTGGCCATTTGTCCTCAGGTCACAAAGTTCCTGTCCATGGTGCCCTCTTTTTCTTGATCCTGTGCCTCTGCCCTCTCAGTACTTCTGTGTGCCCTCTTTGGCTCGCCTCCTGGATGGAGAGTCAGGGGTGCTGCCTCAGTCTGGCCATTTCCTGCAGACCCTGCTGTGCCACCACCCTCTGCCATGCCGGAATGCTCTTATGAGGGGCTTTTCCTGGAGGTTTACAGACTCCTGCCAGTAGACATGGGAAGTGGGTCTTTACTTCTTTGGATGGTCTTGGCTTTCCCTTCAACCTATCTAATTTATCTGTTCAAGGTGAGACTGCAGTTAGAAGGGAAAGGTAGAACACAGTGGCCTGAATGCCAGCTTCCCCTCAATTCCTTTCTCCCTTCCTCCATCCGTCTTTTATTTCTCACCACCTCTTGAATGTGAAGGGATGAACACCCTGACTTTTACTTGGGAAATACAGCACCCCAGGCCATGTGGTTCGGGGTGCTGACTCTATGCGTAAACTCCAGGGTTGGACAGATTATTCAGGCCTGGATGACCAGGTTAGTCCCTTTCCCTGGCTGGGAACTAGTTCAGGGTTGGACATGTGACCACATTTGTGCACTGAGACACAGCTCTGGGAACTTATTAGAACTTAAAATAGAGAAGCTCTCTTTTAAATTTTTTAACATTGAGATACAATTTATATAGATTGAACTGCATAGATCTTCAGTGTTTGGTTTGAAGAGTTTTGACAAATGTACAGTTGACCCTTGAACAACATGGGTTTGAACTACACAGGTCCACTTATAAAAGGATTTTTTTCAGTAAATATGTACCACAGTACTACACCATCTCCAGTTTGTTGAATCTGTGGATGTGGAACTGTGGATACAGAGGGCTATAAAGTTACCAAGGATTTTTTACTGTGTGGGGTGCCCCTAAGCCCTGCATTGTTCAAGGGTCAGCTGTATACACATTTGTGTAACTAACACCCAAATAAAGGTATAGATCATTTCCATCACCCTAAGAGGGTCCCTCAGGCTCTTTTCCAGTCAATCCCAGAAAGTGTCCTCTTGTCCCTTTCTAGTCAATACCACTCACTCCCCAGTGCTCACAGCAGAGGTGATCACTAGTCTGACTTTTATCACAATAGGTTACTTTTCCTGTTCTAGAACTTTTCATTTTGGACTTTTCATTCTGTTCCACTTATCTGTCTATTCTTTATTCAATATCACACTGCCTTGACATACTGCCTTGAAGTTAGGCAGTATGAATTTTCTAATTTTGTTCTTTTGAAATATATATATATATATATATATATTGCTATTTAGGTCCTTTGAATTTTCATGTGAATTTTAGAATAACACTTCCAATTCTTCAAAAAACAACATGCTGGGATTTTGATTGGGACCTCATTAAATCTATAGATCCATTTGGAAAAAGTTGACATCTTATCCATATTGAATCTTCCAATCCAAGAATATGATATCTCTCTCCATGTTTTTAGTTCTTCTTTCATATCTCTCAGCAATGTTGTATTATTCTCAGTGTAGAGCTCTTTCATTATGTTCATCCCCAAATATTTTATATTTTGTGATGCTACTGTAAAAGGTTTTTAAAATTTTCATTTTCCACTTGTTTGTTGCTCCTATAAAATTTCTCTTTTTAGTGTTTGCTAAGCTGGTGGGAGGTAAAGCGTGCAAAGGTTACCATGGGGAGACGGTCTCCCTGAGGGTAAATTCAAAAGAGGGGAGCAGAGATGAGAGCTAAAGAGAGATGGGGAAAGGGAGAGGGGGAGAGACAGAGAGCGAGAGTGAGTGAGAGAGAGGAGATATCCTGGACTTCACTGAGGACAATAAATTTATTTGTTTTTGATGAAGGCTTTTTTTTTTTTTTTTTTTTTTGCGGTACATGGGCCTCTCACTGTTGTGGCCTCCCCCGTTGTGGAGCACAGGCTCCAGACGCGCAGGCTCAGTGGCCATGGCTCACGGACCCAGCCACTCCGCGGCATGTGGGATCTTCCTGGACCGCAGCACAAACCCCTGTCCCCTGCATTGGCAGGCGGACTCTCAACCACTGCGCCACCAGGGAAGCCCTGATGAAGCCATTTTGAGCTGGATTCCTGTCACTTGCAATTGAAAGAGTCCCGACTAGTCCAATGTCTGACTTGGCCCAAACTTGCAGACTAGTGTGTATGCCTATGAAGACTAGTTCCATGCCTATGAAGAAAAGAAAAAACATGGGTCACCACTTCTTATTCCATCTTCCCATGAGTGAGAGCTGTGAGACTGCTGGTTTCCTCACTAGATGACCTATTAAGTGAGCCTGCCTCTTTTCTCCCCCTCCCTCTCTTCCCCTCCCTTCCCCTCCCTTCCCTTACTATTAAGTTAGTAGAATAGAACTACAGCCTATAATGGCTTCACAGGAATATGCCAGTGAATATTATTGGGTAGTGTTTGAATAATGTAACATTGGGATGTCCTAGCAAGGCTGACAGCACTAAGGAAGTACTTGTCTTCCAAAACTTGTTATTTCTTGGAACACCCCTCATAGGATTTGTGTAAAGTACACTATGCATAAAAACTTATTTATTTTATTTGCAAGAGTAACTCACCATCATTAGCAAAATGGACCTCAAACAAACACTGATAACATGACAACAGCCATGAGCAATACTGACTCATGTGAACCCTGACCTTCAACTCTATATATCAGCATTTCCTGTTCTTGGTTCTGACTTGACATTGGTGGACTCCTTTGAACAAGTAAAGTCTCTATATTGATACACTTTAATTTTCACAGGAGAATTATGCTATTTTTTTCTTGTTTTCTTGCTTGATTTTTCTTGGAGTTGAGATTTGAAAAAGCATTTAAATTCCCTGAGAAGTAACAGGAAGGAATTTCTGAATGGTTATGCTGGTCTCGAGGGAGGTGCAGATATAAGCTGAGGATTTGGGGAAGACAAATGTGATGCGCAGCCATAGAACTCACAGTAGACTACCTGTAGGCGCTACCATGTGAGCTGAGCTGTGAAGGTGCCCAGGATTTAGAGAGTGGAGATGGGGGTAGGAGTAGGAAGGCAGGCGCTCCAGGTGGAAGGCACAAGAAAAGTTTTTCTTTTGCAAAGAAAAACTGAGACGTTGAAATTTGAGGGTGTACCAGGAAGCTAGACTCACCTTGAGCAGAGAGTTTATGAAGGGCATGGTTGACAGTAAGGTTAGAAGGGTAGAGAGGGACTAACTCCTCCTGGAGCAAAGTGGGGCTTGTATACCATTTGCATCTCCAGTGTTGTTTCCATGTTATGATGAGGAAACTGAGGCACATGAATTAAGAGATTTGCTTACAGTCACACAGGTAATAAATGGTAGAAGTTGGGGAACATGAGCCGCCCCTGAGCCCAAAGTCTAATGTCTTTCCCATCACAGAAAAACTTTGGAAGTTTGTGGAGTGAAAAAGTCACTGGGGCTTTCTTAAATGTCTCTTGAGTTGAATTGATAGGTAGAAATTAGAAATCAGATTTTGGTTCAGGATGAGCAAACACTTTGAGGAAAAACAGGCTTCTATAACAAGTAGTTTTAACAACCGATTTTTGGGATCTCTCTCTCTCTCTCTCTCACTGATGTAAATTTGTAACTGATAATGGTTCCCTCTTCCTTTTGGCCACAAAGAAGCTTAATGTCAAATTTGTGGCTCTATAGAACGGCTGGTCTGCCTTCTGTAGAGTGGCTGGTCTGCCTTCTGTAGAGTGGCTGGTCTGCCTTCTGTAGAGTGGCTGGTCTGCCTTCTGTAGAATGGCTGGTCTACCTTTCTGCATGTTAATCTTACCCCTTGCTTTATTTTTTTCCAGCCCTTTTGTCCCTTTGCTGTTATTTTAACCCTTTGCATTGGACATATTCATTCAAGCTGCCTCAAATTTGTGTGTAATTATCTAATTAATGGGGGCACATGTTGAGAAATTCTAACAGATGTGCTGCCTTGTGAGGTCATGAGCTCACCACCATCAGTGGTATGTAAGAAGAGACTGGAGGACCTTCTGGCTTTAAGATCCGTTCAGTTCCAAGATACTTTGATTATAAGAGTTGGAAGTAGGTCATTGTTTCACAGCACACACAGCCATCCCTGCAACAAGCTGCACCCCAGCGCCCATAATGAAGTCCTCTTCCTCTCACAGGCCTGAGGTCCTCTGGCTACAAAGGCTAATGAGACTCTGGGGGTTGGGGATGCAGGCTGCCTGGTACTGGGGCAACAGTGCAGATGACTTTAATAGCATGTGACTAGCCATGGATTGATTGAATAAGCAGATGTTAAGGTTTGGGCTGATAATGATTCATTACTATTTGGGAAAAACCTGATAGGGATGCTCTCACTCTAAGAATTAATTAGATTATGCTTCATCAGTTGTATTGAGCAGAGTGTAGATGGCCCTCTGGGTACAGAACTCTCCAGTTAGAGGAATTAGCATTCCTTCCATCCAGCAAGACATGGGAACAGGGAGCTTCCTTCTATTGAAGAGCAGGCAAGACAGGGAGGGGAGGAACAGGGAGACAGGCATGCAAACTTGATGTTTGCCTTCCCAGCATCCATCTCCCTTCCTCCTCTGCTTTATCATTTGGAGATGCTCCCCTTTGTCATTCTCAATCCAAGCAAGGGTGGGGCTCCTCTCCAGCTCAAGTTGGGAGGGAGAGCATGTAGCCAAAGCTGGGCCAATCAGTGTACTGCATTGCCTGGGCCACAGTGATAGGTTCAGGGATGTACATTTGTGACCCAGTCAGATTCCATGAGACTTGATGAGACATTTGTTGGGAATCTAGGGAAAGCCATTCTCTTACTTTTCCCAAAGGATGTGAGGTAGGAGCTGCAGCAGCCATTTTGTGATTCCAGCCCCCAAGCCACCGGGTCACTTCCAGCATTTGAGTCTCCCCAGCTGATGCCACATGGAGCAGAGACTATTGTCCCCACTGAGGCCTGTCCAAATTACAGATTTGCCAGCAAATATTGTTTTAAGCCACTGAGTTTGGGGCTATTTGTTACACAGCCATTGATATCTAGAATAGTTCATCTCCCATATTTTGGACTGTAGGCTAATCTTTCCTTGCTGCAAACCTGATCATCTTGCCTCTCTGCTTAAAAAGTCCTCAAAAGTCTGCAGGTTAAAGACCAAACTTTCCTGTGTGGTATTCAAGGCCTTTCAGGTTCTACCTCTGAGATCTTATCTCCCTGCCTTTCCTCTTGGATATTCTATCCTCTGTCACACAGAACTGCTTGCAGCTCCAGAAGCAGCTCATACTCTCAGGCCTCTGTGTCTTGTGTGTGCTGTTCCCTGTGCCTGGAATGCCTGTTGGGTCCCTATCAGAAGACTCCTCTGTGGAGAAGTCCTTCTCTCGTTTTTCTTTCTCGAAGTCCTGTTGGCCAAATGTTGGACCTCTTAAGCACTGTATTCTCTCCTTCTCCTGTATTTTTTTAAATTAATTAATTAATTAATTTATTTTTTGGCTGCATTGGGTGTTCGTTGCTGCCCGCAGTTTTTCTCTAGTTGTGGTGAGCGGGGCTCTGTTGTGGTGCGTAGGCTTCTCATTGTGGTGACTTCTCTTGTTGCAGAGCACAGGCTCTAGGCGCACGAGGTTTAGTAGTTGTGGCAGGTGGACTTCAGTAGTTGTGGCACGTGGGCTCAGTAGTTGTGGCTTGTAGGCTCTAGAGTGCAGGCTCAGTAGTTGTGGCACACGGGCTTAATTGCTCCACGGCATGTGGGATCTTCCCGGACCAGGGCTCGAACCTGTGTCCCCTGCATTGGCAGGCGAATTCTTAAGCACTGCGCCACCAGGGAAGCCCCTCTCCTTCTCCTGTTTTTGTACATACTCTGTTTTTCTATACGGAGAATTTCCTTGACTTTACCTTTCAACCCTTCCTATGGAAAATTCTATTTTGATAATCTCATTTTAAATTTCCAACAGCCCTTTCTTACTCTGTTTTTCACTGTATCTTGTACTTACTTCACGTTTTATGTTTCTTGCTTCATGAATGAAGTAGCTTCTTGAATCTCTCTGCTCTTCTCTATGTTGAATTATCATAGTTGCCTTGTGGGTCTGTTTTTCTGTATTTCTTCGTTTCTTGCTTTCATGTTGGCAGCTTGCCTCACTGTCTGGCAGTTCTGAATTGTCCATTCATGTTTAAGAAGGAGCAGCTCGGGAGCTCTGAGAACGTAGGGCTTGCAGGATTCCCCTGTGGTAGGTGAACAGGAAGAGCCCGAGTGCCATAGGTGTAGGCTGCAGCACCCCCATGAGCTGTCTTTGGTCGTCCCAGATAGCTCATTCCAGCCCCCGAGAGTGCGTTCTTCCTTGTCGCTGGGCGATGCACGCTTTGCTGTAGGACCCCACTGAACATGGAGTGGTATAGGAGGGGTAATGAGCCTTATAAAGACTCGTATTAACCCCCTCTGTTCATTCCCTGATCTCCCTTCTCACCCTCCTCCTTACTTGGTAGCTTTGAATCTTGAACCTCTCTGTGGTTGGACATGGCAAGACAGCCTCCTAATTGTCTGTAACCACATTCTCATGTGTTCTGGACTGCTGCTGCTTCTGTCGGACTCCATCCATTTCCAGCAGTGTCTGTATTCTAGAAATACATGAAGTTCCTTTTCCATTGATGTCCCACATCTGTTCTCTTTGTCATATTGGGTTTATGCCTTTTAAATTCTCTCACTGTCATTTTACAGGGATCTCATCAGGCAGGGGAGATGAGGGCTGGTCTACCATTAAGAACAGTAAGTTCAGACTATGTGCTTCTGCCTTCCTGCCCTGAGAAGGACTTTAGAGAATACTGACTCAGTTTGAAATGAGGAAACCAAAATTAGAATGGGTATAGCAGCTGGCCAAGGATGAATGGCCTAGTAGGGAAGTGGTAGAGTATATTAGTTTAGAGCATAGACTCTGAGACCAGTTGGCCTGGGTTTGAACCCTGGCTCCATCACTTACTAGCCATAGGACCTTGAGAAAGATATTTAACTTCACTGTGTCTCTTTTCTCATCTATAATATGGAGATAAAAATACTGACCTTATAGAGTTTTGAGAATTATGTGAGTTACTATATATGAGGTGCTTAGAATAGGGCCCATCACAAAGAGTTGTCTATTAGTGGAGAAACTTAAACAGTAAGTTTCAGATCTTAGCCAAACTCAGGCCCTGCACCAGTATGCCTTACGAGCTTCTATCACATGAAGTTTCTAAACAAATAGAAACACAGCCATTGCTAAATTAAGTGCAAAGTCATCATCCTGGTAGCTCAAACCCTCCGCAGTGTCTTTCACCTAGCCTTTTCTCCTGTTACCTCAGACTCCTCCCCCTCTTGCCCTATCCAAGCCATGCCTTCTAGGCTGATCCCCTTGGTCCTGCTTCTTCATGGCTGATTGGAATAGCTTTTAAATGCAGTCCCTAGGGCCCAACGTTGATAACTGTATTATAGCTAATGGCACCGTCAACTGCCTGGAGAATCCCTCTCTTGTTTCTTTTGCTGCTGCCTTTGCTGAGCTTTAAATCTGTTTAACAAAATAGACTTTTGTCCTATTTGCCTCTTGGCTCCCATCAAAATTTCCTGGAAGGTAAGGACTGTGGCATAGTCATCTTGGTTTCCTCCAGAAGGCTGGTGAATTACTTCACATCTGCTAATAAGCAGAATGGAACAACTCAAAGATGGGTAGACCTGATTGGGGTCTCAACTACACCAACTGTGCATCCTTGGGTAACTAAATTAACTTCTGTTGTCCACCACTACCTCATGTACATTTTAAGACTCAAATAAGATGCCAAACCTTGTACAAACCTAAGGAACTGTGAGAGGAGGATTTTGAGAACATGCTGATAATGAGACGTGGTGACAAGGATTCCCTGCAGGTAGGGGGCGTTAAGAGAGATGAAACCCCAAGGATCTATTGGAGAGGACTTGGCAGAGGCAGGTAGTGTTGGCCAAGGGGAACTGTCACCTATGGGAGGTAGTAGGCAGGTGACCAAGAGGACAGGAGTCTTGGATGTCTCCTGTGTTGAGCTGATTGTTGGTACCCTAGGAAAGGATGAGATGCCTGAGAGAATGTGGAGACAGATCAGAATGCCGAGGACAGGATTTTAGGGAAGAGCAACAACTTTTGAAGTTTTAGGCTAGAATTGTAGCCCATGGAAAGAGGAGAGCACTCAGTGATATAGCAGGAGACCAGGAGAGCACTGTCTAGGAGCCTGTGAGGTGAGAATTTCAAGAATGAATGCTGATTACTGATTGGGTATTTGTTGATATTAAGAAATTACGTAACTTTTTTTTAGATGTGATGATATTGTGTCTGTTTTTTTTTTTTTAAGTCCTAATCCTTTAGAGATACATACTGAAGGATTTATAGATGAAATGATATGGACCATTTTTAAAGTCTTTATTGAATTTGTTACAATATTGCTTGTGTTTTATGTTTTGGTTTTTTGGCCGTGAGGCATGTGGGATCTTAGCTACCTGACCAGGGATCGAACCCGCACTCCCTGCATTGGAAGGCAAAGTCTTAACCACTGGACCACCAGAGAAGTCCTGGTATTTACTTTAAAATAAACTTGTGGGATATCTAAAAGGGATACACTTAAGATTCAAAGATACAAATAGGTTGAAAGTTAAGGATGGAAAATATATACCATGCAAACAATAACCAAAAGAGAGCTGGTGTGGCTATACTATTATCAGACAAAGTAGACTTTAAGACAGAACTTGTTATTAGAGACAAAGAAGGACATTTTATAATGATAAAAAGGTCAATCCATCAGGAAGACATAACAATTATAAAAATATATGCACCTAACAAGAGAACTTTGAAAACATGAAAGGAAAAAAAAACCCTGGGAGAATTAGAGTGAGAAATAGATAATTCAACAATAATAGTTGGGGGTCTTCAGTACTCCACTTTCAATAATGGATAATATGAGGCAGAAGATCAACAGAATTAAGTTTGAACAATACTCTAAACCACCTTGGCCTAACAGATCTATAGAACACTCCATCCAACAAAAACAAGATACATGTTCTTCTTAAGTACACATGGAACATCTTCCAGTTCAGACTATATGCTGGACCATGAAACAAGTCTTAGTAAACTTAGTATAGAGAATAGAAAAACAATAAAGTCAATGAAACTGCAAGTTGGTTCTTTGAAAAGATCAACAATATTGATAAACCTTTGACTAGACTGATCAAGAAAGAAAGAGAGAAGAATCAGGTGACTAAAACCAAAAGAGAGCTGGTGACTGATCTTACAGAAATAAACTGGATTGTCAGGGAATACTATGAACAACTGTATGCTAACAAATTAGATAATCTAGATGAAATGGACAAATTCCTAGAAAGACACAAACTACCAAAACTGACTCAAGAGAAATAGAAAATCTGAATAGACCTATAACAAGTAGAAACTGAATTGGTGATTAAATTCCTGACAAAGAAAATACCAGGACCAGATGGTGTCACTGGTGAATTCTACCAAATATTTAAAGAGAAACTAATACGAATCACAAACTCGTCCAAAGAGCAGAAAGGAGGGAACACTTCTCAACACAGTCTATGACGCCGGATACCTTATTACCTAGACACCAAAACCAGAAAAAGACAACACAAGAAAATAAAACTACAGATCAGTATCCTTTGTGAATATAGATGCAAACGAGATGCTGGTAAATCAAATCCAGCAGCATATAAAAAGGATTATACACCATGATCAAGTGGGATTTATCCCAGATTGCAAGATTGGTTGACATCTGAAAATCAATCAGTGTAATATATCAATATATAGAATAAAAGACAAAAACCATGTGATCATCTCTGTAGACACAGAAAAAGCACTTGACAAAATCCAGCACTTTTTCATACTAGGAATTTGAAACATAATTTCAGATTAGGAATAGAAGCTGTAGTGGTTGGCTGGTCCTCCCACCCCACAAATGTCCAGATCCCAGAATTTGTGAATGTCACCTTATTTGGAAAAAGTATCTTTGCACATGTAATTGAGTTGAGGATCTAGAGATGAGATGATTCTGGATTACCCAAGTGGGCCCTAAATCCAATGATGAGTATCTTTCTAAGAGACAGAAAAGACACAGAGACACAGGGAAGAAGTCCACGTGAAGTTGGAGGCAGAAATTGGAGTGATGCAGCCACAAGCCAAGGAATGCCTGTAATCATCAAATGCTTGATGAGGTGACAAAGGATTCTCCTCTAGAGCCTTTGGAAGAAGCATGGCCCTGTGACACTTTCATTTCAGACTTCTGGCCTCCAGAACTGTGAGAGAATACATTTTTTTCTTTTTTAAAAATATTTTATTTATTTATTTATTTGGTTCCACTGGGTCTTAGTTGCGGCAGGCAGCCTCTTTAGTTGTGGCACGTGAACTCTTAGTTGTGGCCTGCATGTGGGATCTAGTTCCCTGACCAGGGACCAAACCCGGACCCCCTGCATTGGGAGCGTGGAGTCTTAACCACTGGACCACCAGGGAAGTCCCCCATTTCTTTTGTTTTAAGCCACCAAGCTTGTGGGAATTTGTTTTGGCAGCTATATTCAGAAGGGGACTCTCTCAACCTAATAAACTGCATTCATGAAAAACCCACCGCTAGCATCATACCTAATGGTGAAAAACTGAACACTTTCCTTCTAAGATCAGGAAAAACATAAGGATGTCTGCTCTCATCACTTGTATTTTAGCCAGGACAGTTAGGCAAGCAAAAGAAATAAAAGGAAATGTAGCTTGTAAAGGAAGAAGTAAAACTATGTCTATTTGCAGATCACATGATTTTTTTTTTTTGCGGTACGTGGGCCTCTCACTGCCGTGGCCTCTCCCCTTGCGGGAGCACAGGCTCCAGACGCGCAGGCTCAGCGGCCATGGCTCACGGGCCCAGCAGCTCTGCGGCACGTGGGATCCTCCCGGACCGGGGTACAAACCCGTGTCCCCTGCATCGTCAGGCGGACTCTCAACCACCGCGCCACCAGGGAAGTCCCCACATGATTTTATATATAGAAAAATTTAAAGAATTAATAAAAACTATTAAAACTAATAAACCAGTTTATCAAGATTACAGGATACGAGATCAAAATACAAAATACTAGCAGTGAACAATCTGAAAATGAAATTAAGAAAACAATTCTATTTATAATAGCATCAGAATGAACAAAATATTTATATGTTTACCATATTGTACAGTATGGGTGATTGCAGAAAGTTCTATTGGCAGCACTGCTGCTGTAGAATGGCAGCTCTAGAGAGCCAGGGCAGGCATTACAAACATGCTCTCCTGGACATCCACTTGCAATGACCGCAAATAACATATTCGTGCAGTGGTTACTTCTTGTGATGAAGCTGTTGAAAATATCCAGTTCTTTATTGCACCTTGTAGGATGCAGTACTTGGCTGGTTCAGAATTTGCATGGATAAGCAGGATAAAATATGCATGGAAAAGAGATGAAGCAAATATACTAAAACATCAAGTATGATTATTTTGAGTAATGGGAATATGAGCCAGCATTTTGCTTTTGGCTCTATGTAGTGGACTGTGCAGCCAGAGTTCTTGTTTTTCCCCACTTTTCCCACCCCAAACCCTGAAACATATGACTCAGGTGACATTATTTGAATTCCTAGAAACAGCCATGCCTGAAACTATTGCACTCTGGATTTCCTCATTCCATAAACTAGTTAAGTTGATTTGAGCTGGGTTTTTATTATTTACAACCAAAAGAATACTTACTGGAATAGTGAAGCAGGGTCTGAGAGGCCAAGCTCTGTGCCCAGGGGTCACCCAGCGGGAGATCCCGCAGGGAATCGTGCTTTTGACTGTCATGCTACTCAGGGCCCTCCACTGGGCACAGTGGTTGCAGGTATCCTGGGCAAAAAAAAAAAAAATTAAGGAATTCTTATCTAATTGTGCTACTTTTCTGAATTTCTATGTTTTCCACAATGTGCGTCTATTCCTCATCAAATTGGAAAAAAATTATTTTAGAAAACTTAAGAAAATGTGATGTATGTAATATAACATGTAAAAAAAAAAACAAAACAGGAGGGAGAAGTGAGTGGGATATAGATGAAACAAGATTGGCCGAGAGTTGATAATGGTCAACGCTGGGGGATGGATTCATGGGAGTTCATTATACTATCATCACCACTTAAAAATTTTCCATTAAAACAGTGAATGGTGATCAACAGTATTATCTGATGCAGAGGATCAGAAATGTGCCAGTTGGCTTGGCAATGTTCCAGAGGGGCTCTTGAGGAGAATGTTGTGGAGAAAAGTCAGAAAGCAAAAGGGGAGGAGTGATGGGGTTATGGGTGAGGAAAGTGGAGGCAGTAAGTATAGAGGTCTTTAAAAAATATTTGGAGGTTAGACAACAGAAAGGATGGTTATTAAAAATAGTTTTAATTAAGTAATCAATTTTCTATAGTCTCACATGATTTTCAATTTTTTCAATTTTTTTTTTTTTTTTCCGGTACGCGGGCCTCCCACTGCTGTGGCCTCTCCTGTTGTGGAGCACAGGCTCCGGACGCACAGGCTCAGCGGCCATGGCTCACGGGCCCAGCCGCTCCGCAGCATGTGGGATCTTCCCGGACCGGGGCACTAACCCGTGTCCCCTGCATTGGCAGGCGGACTCTCAACCACTGTGCCACCGGGGAAGCCCTCTCCTAGTTTTTAACAAACCTCTGTATCTGGTGAATCTGCAGGATGGAGGTATAGGATTTGTGATTCCCAAACATATGGGACCATGGAACCTCTAGTCAGTGAAGCATTTTGTAGGATTAGTATCTGTGGAACACAATTTGGGAAACATGGTAGATGGTGATGAGGTTGGGGAATGCCAGGAGCAAGAGACTTCCTGAAAGTTTGTAGGGGGACAGCGGTCTGCAGGTGGCTGTGGGCACTGAGGGGTAGACCCTTCCTTCTCAAGCATGGAGTCAGAGGATTCTCTTAGTCCAAAGGAGAAACCAAGATCAGATCCTTTTTCCTCTAACCAAGTTGGCCCTCGCCCAGAGAACATACCCTCCCCAGATGTCAGTAAAGCAAGCACAGAGGACTGCTGCAAATTCTATAGCCCCTTTAGATGTAGCTGAGGAAGATGGGGAGGAGCCCCATCCCCAGGGAGAGCAAAGAATTACTAGGCCTACTCCTCCAGGCAGGGTGTGGCACACAGTGATGGTGGGGCCTGATCTTGGAAGGTCTCTGCAGAGAAAGTTCTGTGTCCACCTTGTGTGCTCCGGGCCAGGAGGGAAGTTCTATCACTGGGTGTAATACCAGGATCTCAGACAGCACTGTGTGCCCTGGAGAGGAGTCACTTTTATGGGGCTACCTGGGAGTAGCCATGGTCTCATGGAGATAACCAAGTCTTCACAAGCTTGAGTACCTAGGAGCCAACCCCCCTAGAATCCTTTTGAATTAGAGTCAACCCGCTAGAATCCTTCTGAATTATGTCACTGCAATCCTAATGTGCTCTTATAATCCCATGGTAGCTTTTGCATGGGAATTAATCCCACTGTACTCTAACAGAGTTGTGTGTTCTTCTGTATGACTTGAGACCAGAGGCTTCACCCTATACAGGGGATAGGCTGGTGACCAAAAGGGAAACATCTCATTGAATGTGGCATTTGTCTGGAGGGCCAGTCCCCACAGAAAGGGACCCTACCACTACACTACCCTGAAGTGCAGTGCTGTTGTGAGGTCAATAGCTACTGTTAATCAGTACAGTTTTAGGGACATCTATGTACTAGGCACCAAGTTTTCAGTGTGCTTTTGTCTTTTCTGTTGATTCATGACGATTTATTTACAATTGAGGAAATGGAGGTTCAGAGGTTAGAAAACTTTCCCGAGGTCATACAGATGGTAAGTAACAGAACTAGGGTTCAAATGCAGATCTGTCTGACGCCAGAGACTATGCGCTTACATTAGCCAGGTAACAGAAGTGCTCAGAAAGCATGAAATGATGATACTCTTATGATTTACACAACAGGCTGGATTGGGTTTGATACTCATCCTCGGGAGGAGCCGTCACTGCTGCTCTTCTAAAAGAGGCGGGGTATGTTCTGGGGGTTGGGTCCTGGGAGTCTCTTCATATTCTCTCTGTAGATGTCCTCTGGGAACCAGGGGCCATGGGTTTGAAGCTGCTTCTGCCAGTTCAGCTATTCCTCGCAAATGGGCATCAGTAAAATGGCAGAATGTCCTGTCATTGGCTCTGAGCAGCAAATGAGATAATTGTGTCTTGCAAAGCTGGCCACCCTGTCATCTCGTTTCCATGTTTGATGGGGTTCCTAAAAATTGGTACCATTTGTTGAATACTCCCTTGTGCTCCTTTTCAAGGAGTTTTGCTCTAAACGGAAGGAGAGAAATGAGGTGGTACCTGGAGGGAAAAGTGAGGTTAGGAGAGGCTTTTTTTTTTTTTAAATAAATAAACCAATGAATGAATGAATAAACAAATAAATAATAAGAGCATGTTTGTATGCTGAACTGAATGATCAGTAGTGAGGAGGCATATGATGAAATGGGAGAGAGGGGAAAGATGGCTACAGTTATGTCCTCAAGTAGGTGAGAGGGGAATAGATTTAAAGCACAGATATAAGTAATGGCTGTAATCGGACATTTGGCTGAAATCTGGATATCCCATACTTACGGAACCCTCCAGGCCCTACCCCATAGGAGGGAGACTGTGGGTCTTGGGGAAGAGCCTTGGACTGAGCCAGGGGGACTGGATCTCCAATGGCCCTGTGCTTCCTCCGGAGGGGCCTGGAACAGGCTGGATAACTTCTATGAGCTTTGGTTTTGGTCTTCTTGTAAAATGAAGATGATTTTACCTGTTCCACAGAGTTGCAGCAGGTATTAAACAAGATAATGTAAGCAGGGCACTTGGCATGGAAAATAAAAGTGATTTCAATTCCATCATCGAGAGATAACCATGTTTACCATTTTGATATATTTTTGCACCAGTCTTTTTCCAACTTAATATAAATACATACTTAAAAATACTATTGTTCTTTGCATACTGTTCTGTAACATGCTTTTAGCACTTAAATATAATGAGGACAATTTTCCATGTCGTTAAATATTTTTCTATAATATCATTTTTAAAATGTATGCAGATCATTACAGTAGGTGGACTTACCATACTCTATTTTAACCAATTCCTGTTGTAGACATCATAGAAGTTGTTCCTTACTATTTTCTATTATAAATAGCACTGTTACACACTTCCTTTTGGCTGTATTTTCTCATACATCGATGGTTATTTCCCTGTGGAAGTTTTTGGGAAATGGAATTGCAGCTGAACTGTGGACAAGCTCTTTTACCTTGCTACAGATAGAGGAAGAAGAGGATTTAGGGGATAGCACAGACGGTAGAGTGAAGTGTGGTACCCAAAGGGTGTTGATGAATGGGTTGCTGTTGTTCTGGAAGCAGGGCTCTGGGGGTCTGAGATAAATCTCTAGATGTGGCCTTTCTCCTTTAACAATTTAATTGCTGCTCTGGTTTAAGACATGAAGGCAAACTTACCAAATATGAGGGAGCTGTGAAGCTGACAAGGAAATGTTGAATAATGGAATCAAGATGCAAGGGAGACCCTTAGTGGCAGGAAGAATGGGCTGAAGCAAACAGGAGAGACTGACTAGGGAAAACTGTACTGTCTTAACAGTGATAAATCTAGACTATAGATGTTGGGGCTAGAGGAGAGCTGGATGAATGTCAGGTCATGCCAAAAAGACACAGGGGTTGGTGTGATGTGGTTGCCCCCCAAACTCATGCAAAACAACCCAATAGACCTCAGGTGGTATCAATTTGAGTATAGTGTCTAGACCACGTATCAGTGGAATGTTGGTGAGATGGAGCTCAGCCAGAAAAAAAGTGGTCAGGCTGGGGAATGATTTAGACCAGGCTGTGCAACAGAAATATAATGCAAGCCATGTCTATCTGTCTATCTGTCTATCTATCTGTCTGTCTATCTATCTGTCTAAAATTAAAATTTTTCTAGTAGCCAGTATTATATTTTAGATAACCCAACCTATCCAAAACATTATCATTTCAGCATGTAATCAATATAAACAAATTATTAATAGATATTATTCTGTTTTTCCCCTTAAGTGCTAAGTCTTTGAAATCCAGTGTGTACCTTACACTTCCAGCACATCTCAGTTCAGACTCTAAATTTTCAATGGTCAAAGTGAGACTGAAACAAAAGTGTGTATTTAGTGGGAAAATATTTCATACTGCTTTTGTTTTTAAATTTAAAATTTAAATAATTAAAATTAAGTGTAATAAAAATTGAGATCCTCCGTTGCACTAGCAACACTTCAAGTGCTCAATATCCCCATGTGGCCAGTGGCTGTCGACATTGGACAGCGCAGGTCTGTACCCTGTGGATGCTACTCAAAGTGTGGTCCATGGACCAACAGCATCTGCATCCCCTGGGAGGTGATTAGAGATGTGGATGTTTAGGCCCCACCCCGAACTCCTGAGTCAAAATTTGCATTTCAGCAAATTCTCTAGATGCTTCCTGTGCTCACTACCATTTGAGAAATAGTGATCTAGATGTCAGGTGATGATTTGGGGAATTTCTGAAGAAACTGTGTGTGTTTTGCATGGGAAAAGGAAGCCTCAGGAGACTGTGATAACAGACTTCAAAATATTTAAAGACCTGTATGTGGGAGGTGGGAAAGATGTGCTCTCAGGTGGAAGAACTAAGACCACAGGTGGAGGTAGGGCTGGGGTGGGAGAAAGGGAACTGAACTTTTTAGAGCTTCCGTAGTTAGTCTTACTTAATCCTTGTTACAAAATAACTGGACTTGGAGTTAAGTCAGACAGTCTGAGTTTGAATCTCACCACTGCTAATCACTGTGCATCTTGAAGGGAGAATTACTTAGCCACTCTGAGCCTCAGTTTACTGTCTGTAAAATGGGAAAAATAATAATCCACCTGCCAGGGCTAATGTAAAGACTGTGTAGGCAAGGACCATACTCACAGTATTTACCACACCCTTTCTGAGCCCGGCACAGACCTGGCATAGATTCAGCCCGCAATACCGATTTCTCTGTAAACCAGGCAAAGCTCTGATGTGTGAAGGATGGCTATTACTGCTATTAGCAGCAGGCTTGTGGTTTGGGCGACAGGTTGCGTTTTTCAGTAGACACAAATGAACCCTGCCCCTGCGCACCTTCATCCCACTGAAAGCCCATGTTTATTTACAGCCCCAATTGATCTGGATCGATCTATCCTCAAACCTTTTCATCAGGAGGGTGAAAATAGAAAAGCAGGGAGGGGAGATCGGGGCTCCTCCACTTTCCCTTGCTCAGCAGGTGGTGCCAGGTCTCTGGCCACTTCCCCACAGTTGGGGTAAAATATCTCCAAAGCATGGTACTGGGTCATTCCAAAAGGGGGAGGAACCTGGCCCATCAGAGCATTTCTCTGCTAAAGATCTCATTGCAGACTCGCCAAGCCACATCTGTGCTCTGCTCTGTCAAGTAAACAAAGAATATCTACAGCTCTCAGGCAGGCACTAACATTAGCCAAGTGAGGGCTGTTTGGGGACCAGGGAAAGGAGGCTCGCATTTGAAAATGAACTACCGTACGTGGATTTATCGCATTGCTTTTCCGATGGAGAGGGGGAAGTATTTTTCTCTGGGAGATTAGAATTTACTAGTGGATTCAAGTGTAACTTTGGAGAGTGGCAGAGGCATTAGATGTGGCAGTATCACAGTATTATTTTATTGGCAATTAGATTTCAAACTGGCATGTATGTATGAAAATAAGTCTCAATTATGGGCCTGCGAATTTTCTCCACCATCTGTCAGCAGTTTGCTCCTTATGCCACAACATGTGTACCTTTGGAGGGAAAATGATTTAATAGCCCAAGTCAAGAGGTACAGCTCACCAAATTATATTGGAGTTTATAGTCAAGGACTGCATTTGTGATTTATGATGCAGAGAAAGCAAATAGAAACTTCCGTGCATGTGTGCACGCATGCACACGCGTGCACACACACACCCACACACACTTCAGGGTCTCACAGATGTCAAAGATGGAGAATACCTTCAAAAGGAGTGAGCTTAACTTCTTCACTTTACAATTGGGAAAAATCAAGTCCCAGAGAGGGCCAGGGACTTGTCCAAATGACACTGTGACAGGGGCAGAGCTGGAACTATAACCAATAGGAAACTTAGGGTTGGGGCAGTGGTGGGTTAGTAAATGTGTAACTACCTCTGGGAAAATGAAAGCCCTGATGTGTAGTGCTTGTCTATTCCTATGATGTAAATACTTTCATGGTGGTGATTTCACACCAATGTGATGCCACTGAATATGGAGTTTGGAAGGGATGTACAGTTGTCTCTCATAAGCCTAGTTCTGTAGTTCCAGTGTACCATTGTTAAGGGGAATGAAATTGCTTAGGGAAATTTGTGGTTTGCCTGTCCAGCATCTGTTTCCCCTTCTAGTAAGAGTGCCCTAATTTTTCCTGAGGGCATCCACCCCTACCATGTTTTTGACCTACATAATTTGGGTAGGGTGATCCCATCCAGGTCCAGGAGTGGCACATGACCCAGGCCTGGGCCAATAAATGTATTTTAATCTCCCTGGACATTGATTGGTTCAGGGATGGGCTTGTGGCCCAGTTTGGCTCTGGGAGTCAGGCCCAGGACCTTTGTTTGAATTGGTGGTCTTAGAGCTATGAAGGAGTGCCCTGGATCTAGTGGTGGCCAGCTTGCCACCATGAGAGAAGAGGCTGTCTGAGAATGAAGACAAACACAGAGGAAAACAGAGCTGAGAGACAGAGAGAATAGAAAGAATGGGCCCTGAGTAAATTATTTGCTTCTGGATCTGTCCTGTCCCAGCTTCCAGTGTAATTTCTGGACTTTCTGAGAATCAGTGAACATGTTTCTTTATCAAGCATGTTGCTTCTGGTGGAAAGAGGCCTAACTAATGAGTTTGTCCCTGAGAGTTATACTAGGAAATCTCTAGAGCCTTTGGGACCAGATGCTTGTTGGTAGAGGTTGAACTCCATGAGGCCACGAATGTTGTCTCTCTTGGGCATCATTGCTTTTACAGAACCCAGAACGTGCCTGACATATGGGAAATGCTCAATAAATATTAGTGGAACATCTTGTATCAGTCAGGTTTACTGTATTATGATACAGTAACAGACAGCTTATAACAACAAAGTTTTATTTCTCAAAATCTTTTGTCATTTATGTTGGTTGCAGCTCTGCTCCATGTATCTTCATCTTAGGATCCAGACTGATGGAAGAGCTCCCATCTGGGACATGAGAATCTCATGGCAGAGGGAAAAAGAGCAAAGGCGGAACCTTGTGATGGCTTTTAGAGTTCCTGCTTAGATAAGGTACTTGACACTTCTTCTCATGTTCCATTAGTCAATGCAAGTCACTTGGCAGGGAGGTGTCCTCTATAGCAAGACACTGCGTGCCACAGATATCAGAAGAGATTTACAATCAATCCCCTTATCGGTGGGGGAGTGAGTAACGGGGAATAATAATACAGGTAACCACACACTTAAAGGGAGAATGTGGGAACGCAATTAGACCTTATCTTGTGAAACTGAACATTTGAATATACACTGACCCAGCAATGCCCAGAGAGCTTCTTGTATGAGATGCATGCGGGAATGTTTCTAGGAGCATGTTTGGTACAGCACAAAACCCCCAACAACTCAAACATCTTAAATGTCTGTAGACTGGTGAATGGATATATAAATTAGAAGACATTTACACAAAGGAATAGAAGGCAGCAATGAAAACGAGCAAATCTCAGCTATTTGGAACAACATGAATACATCTTAGAAACATATTAAGTGAAGTAAGCAAGTCTACAGAAGACTACACAGAGTTTGATTCCAATTTTATAAATCATTCTCATGTGAAAAAAATTACGCGAAACTTAAATGAATGATAAACACAAAAATCAAGATTTGGCTGCTTTGGGTTGGGGAGAGTATGGGGATGGGATAGGTGGTTACACCTTACTGGTGATGGTCTAGCTTCTAAGTTGGGTGGTGAGGTGGGGGGGTCATTTTCATACTATACATTTTAACACATTTGTTAGATTCTTTCGTCTCTATCAAATATTATGTTCAAAATGGAATTAGAAAGAGTGCAAAAGTAACAACTAGGAAAATAAATAATTATAAAAAAAGTTAAGAGTGATTATGGAAAAGAGCTGTCTTAAAAAGTGGGCTTTCTAGAAGCAAATTTGGTAAATACACTTTGGGGCAGAGTTCAGGGGCCTGGAACAGAAGGTGGGGCGTTGAGGGTTCTGGCCTCTCAGCACAGACACTGTGCAGGGGGCAGTTCACACCATCAGGCCTCCCCATGCCTGGGGGAGGATCAGCGTCCTCACTGGCCCCAACATCATGCTCATTAGGCCACTTCGGGGACTGAGATGCCCGGAGGCACCCTGCATATGGGCCTGAACATTCCAGATCTAAAAAGGAAGGTCCACCACCGTGGATGAACACACCTGGCCACTGGGTTTGTCCAACAGGTGTCTTGATTTAACTGCCCCTGAGTTTGGTCCTCTCTGGGTGTATAGAGAAGGCTCCATTCTGGCCCTGTAAAGTTGAAGACATCCCACCCAGATGGCTGGCAGAGTTGGCCGCTGCTCTTGGTCACTCCCATGCAATGCTGACCACCCCAGTGAAGCTGCATTCTTCTGGAAGAGTCTCTGATCTGCCTTCCAAACTCAGGGCAGGGGAAGGAAGCTTCAGATTGCATATTATGGATCCCTAGTAAAATAGCCCAAGAGCACCTGCCCCCAGATGTTTCACCACCTTCCTGGGCAGAGCAAGTTATATTACTGAGGGAGGGCTGCCTGCTGCGGTGACTCTGGGGGCCCAGGTGGTCTGAGTCTACTCCCTCAGAGAGAGGGAGAGAGAAGGGCGCTGTGGGGAGCCTGGAACCAGAGCATAGGTGAGACCTCCTGAACCTCCGAGTGAGGGGAAGCCTACCCACACCAGCGCTCGCTGAGCTTCCTTGCCCACCTGTGGAGCACGTGCCACATCTGCCGTCTGCCTCCTGCTGGGGGGCGTGCTTGGAGATCTCTACACATTCAGGCTCATTCACCTCATTCATTTTAGTTTGGTTGCTTCTGGTTACAAGTAATAGAAGCCCATAAAAAATGGATTTTTTGTCCATTTGCATTTATATAGGAGTAGGTATAGCTTTAGGTGAAACTTGGTCCAGGAGTCAAAAAAATATCGCAGAGCCCTCCCCTCTCTCATCTCTTCTTGGCTCAGCTTCCCAGCGTTGGCTTTATTTCAGAGAGACTTCTCACCACTCCTAGTACCCAGGGTTCTCCCAGAGCTTCTGAGGCTCCATTAAGGTCCAGCAGGAAAGAAGAAACTTCTCAGTCCCTGTTCCTATTAGAAGCCCTGAGGCTCATCCTGTTGGGGCTGGCTTGGTCACATGCCCCTTCCAAGCCAATCACAGTGGCTGGGGAATGGGATGAATTGATTGGTGTAGCCAGGTCACAAGATCTCCTCAGGGCAGGGGATGGAGTCAGCATCCCCAGAACCTGTGGATTTTCAATAGAAATCCAGGACTGTGAGGAAGAAGGAAGGGGGATTGGATGCTCAGAGGGTAGGTAATCCACAAACAATCACTTCCTGTCTGCTGATGCTTATGTTAGTCATTTTGGAAGAGCACCTTACCCCTTAAAGATGTTTATATGCCATACGGGTGGTAAAGGTATTTTTCCCTGTGGTTGTTTGCCTTTTAAATTTATGTTTTTAAAAAACCTTTCTTTTTAACTATGGTCATTTTCAAGCATACACAAAAGCAGAGTGAATAGAATATTGAACGCCTCCCTGTACACATCATCCAGCTGCAGCCATTGTCTTACGTTGATTTTTGTCTTTCGGAAGTTTCACATTTGTACATAGTTCAATCTTGTTCTTTTCTACTGTAGCTCCTCCCAGTATTTGTAGTTGTGTTTAGAGAGGAGTTAGATAAATATTCAGTTACATTTCTTCCTAGGTTTGCTTTTTTGAATATATGCTGTGAAGTGAGACTCTTTTTTTTTTTTTCTTAAAGAAGATGTTGGGGGTAGGAGTTTATTAATTAATTTATTTACTTTTGCTGTGTTGGGTCTTCGTTTCTGTGTGAGGGCTTTCTCTAGTTGTGGCAAGCGGGGGCCACTCTTCATCGCGGTGCATGGGCTTCTCACTATCGCGGCCTCTCTTGTGGCGGAGCACAGGCTCCAGACGCGCAGGCTCAGTAGTTGTGGCTCACGGGCCTAGTTGCTCCGCGGCATGTGGGATCCTCCCAGACCAGGGCTCGAACCCGTGTCCCCTGCATTAGCAGGCAGATTCTCAACCACTGTACCACCAGGGAAGCCCTGTGAAGTGAGACACTTAACAGGATTTCCCCCCAGGTATCCAATTTCCCCAGGTCTGTTTATTGAATCATCCATCCTGTTCTCACTGATTTGTGAAGCATCCTTGATTTGATATTAAGTTCTCGCATGTACCAATATCTGTTTCCGGCTACATATACTGTTTTATTGACCTGTGTGTTCTTGCACTAATACCGACGTTTTAAATTTTATAGATGTATAAATAAGTTTTCATATCCAGTACGCCTAGTTCCATCACTATGTTTCTTTTTTCAATATTTTCTTGCCCAACTTTATTCATTCTTCCATATGAAACTTAGACTCATTTTTCCAAGTTCAAAAAAAATTCCCTTAGGATTTTTATTAGAATTGGTTAAAGTTCTGTGTAAAGTTGGAAACATGAACACTTTCTTCATAGTCAGTCTTCAAACATAGAAATACGACATATCTTCCCATTCATTCAGGTCTTGTAAGTCCTTCTGTAAAAATGCATAGTGTTATCTCCTGCGAGGGCCATTCCTGGGTTGTTTATGTATTTTGCTTTGTTTATGGATGAGAAATTTAAAACTTCTCATTTTATTTTCTTTATCCATTCTCTATGACTTTTTATTTTCATCAACTTTGAGTCACTCTGAGGGGTTTAGACCATCCTTGCTAGGAACCCACCACCCAATCTGCCAGAGGTTATATTTTGCTCTAAAAGTGAAGTCGCTTGAGCACTTACGTACAGAGGAAAGAGCATGAGATTTGACACCAAGGCAAGCCTGAGCTCAAGTTCCTGCTCTGCCCTTTATCGAGCTGTGTGTCCTTGGGCAAATTTTCATTTTGCTTCTCCGAGACTCATTTTCCTTATGTGCAAATGGCTGTGGGTTGTTTTCTTCATTTTTTTTTTTTTTTTTTTGGATTCGCGGGCCTCTCACTGTTGTGGCCTCTCCCGTTGCAAGCTCAGGCTCCGGACGCGCAGGCTCAGCGGCCATGGCTCATGGGCCCAGCCGCTCCGCGGCATGTGGGATCCTCCCAGACTGGGGCATGAACCCGTGTCTCCTGCATCGGCAGGCGGACTCTCAACCACTGCGCCACCAGGGAAGCCCTGTTTTCTTCATTTTTAATCTATTTCCTTTTACTGTGTTTGCTTCCAAACTTCTCTTTCTTCTCTAGGGGAAGCTAAACTTTTTGGGAACAGAGGCTATTCCTCCTCCAGGGCTGCATGTGGGGAACATAATCAGGTAACAGTGGATGTTCAGTACCGCCAGGCAGTACTGATTGAAGAGTCTAGCCCATGGACACCATTTTGGTTCATTCAAAACAGAAGATACTTTGAAATAACCTGGAGCCCTCACCTGGATTATGGTTCTTTAATAAATCTTTGAAATATGGATAATAGTTAATGAGATTAAAATAGTCAAGATTTACTGAGTTCTTAGCATGTGCCAGGCACCAGGTGACCACAGTCCAGGCGTGATCTCATGAGACTGCACAATACTTTGGTGAGGAACGAGTGATCCCCATCTTAGCTCAGAGATTCTAAGAAGCTAAGATCATGCAGCCAGGGTGTGGTACAGCCAAGACTCAAACCAGCTCAGTGCCCTGAGTCTGCGCACCCTGTCATCTTCCTTACGACAATCAAGTAGTGTGTTAACAGTGCCTCAGGCCTTGGAGGTAGCTGGAAATACTGGTCTTGTCCCCTCCTTCCCTCTTTGATTGTGTTAGTTGCCTTCTCTTTCTCCCTCCATTTTAAGCATCCCCAGAACAAGACTGTGATCAATACTTCTCGCCATGGTGTTAAACTCTTACCCATCAAGTCTTTGCCACCCCTTGCTTTCTTGACAAGAGTGGCAGTCTGGCGTGACCTTGAAGGACTGCTGGGTGGTTGAAAGGGGTATGGAGTATGAAGGGGGTACAGAGAATGGGGGTAGAGGACTCAAAGCCTGGCAGGATGACACTGGGGAAAGAGCTCTGGATGTATTTGTGCCCGGGTGTGTGGGTGCATGTGAGAGAGAATGTAGGCATGTGGGAGTATGTGATGATGTGCATAAGTCTGGGCATGTTTGACTACATATGGGTGTTAGTTTAAGCACATGTGTGCATATGGTTATGTTTATCTCTGTGCCTGGGTGTATGCACGTGTGTGAGTATATGACTACATATAGGTGAGTATGCATGTTTGTGTATGTGTGTGCAGTTGCCATTTGTGTACATTTATGTGTGCATATGTGGGAGAGGATGTGTGTGAGTGTATCTTTGTGTGTGTAAGATTCTGTGGGTATTTGTGCGTGGGTGGATGTCTATATGTGTGTGCATGTAGTTGTGTATATACGTGTGTGTGGGTATGTACATGTGTGAGTGTTTGTATAGTAGGGCCCTGGCCTGCAGAGCTGGCTGCATTTCCTTCACTCAGGACAGATGGTCCAGCAAATGAGGCCCTCTCTGCCACCTGCCTGCACACCCCCCTCAGGGCCTTGCTTCCTCCGTCCAGTTTTGCTGCTGCCCTGTGGCTTCTTCTTCCCTCCCTGGCCCCCTCCCTTACATTTGTACCTTTTTGGCTTGTGTGTGGGGAAGGTGGGGTTAGGACAGAGCTGACAGGCAAGGCTGGCCTGGCCTGAGCCCACTGTGGCAGGGCCAGGAGGCAGGCAGGGCTGAGAGAGAGAGTGAGAGAGAGAGAGAGAGAGAGAGAGAGAGAGAGAGAGAG
>NW_020837981.1:7145540-7329082 GCF_003676395.1 Aethalodelphis obliquidens | reverse complement strand
GGGGGGGCCCTCCATGGCCTGGCTGCCAAGGGCAAGGAGGTTTTCTGGGGCTCTGGAGAATGAGCTGGGGAGTTGCTTGTGTGCTGCTATGAGTTTTGTGTGCGTGTGTGTGCGCGCGTGTGTGTGTAGGCTTGTTTTTTGCATATTTCAGAATATGTTTCCCTTTTGGATTTCTATCAGTTTGCTAAAAAATTTAATCATTAAGCTTTAGGTTTTTTGGTATAAGGAGAGTACACGTTCCTGTAAGGAAGTCAAAACATCTTTTTCAAACAGAAAATATTTATTGACAAGCTATAAAAGCGGCTCCAAATAAGACAGACATTTAGACTGGGTGTTTCAGTTGTGAGTGAGCCATAGGGGCATGGCGAGTGGCTGGGTTCTGTTCATGTTATGAATGGGTTTTGCCTCCTGCTGGTTGGTTTTCTAACTCTGTCTTTAGTGCAAGGAGTTTTCCTGAGTGGATCCACTCATTCCCGATGATGTGCTCTACCTTGTCCTGTTGGGAAATGCAAAGCTTGCCCAGGTGTGGGTTCAGACAGGTGTAGGGACGGCTTTGCCCCTCCACCCTGCACTAACACGGCATCTACGTGGAGACCACCCCAGCGCACTGGTCTCACTAGGATGGCCACACGTGAGCGACACAACCGTGGGTAGAGACAAGAGGCTTTTGTTTCTTATTGGAAAAGGGAAACAATGAGGAGAAGGATGATTTTATGTGAGTGAAGTGTTTCCTGGCCCTCAGACAGCCCAAACGCTAATGTCTGCGCAGGAGGGCGGTGCCCTGGGGACAATGGGTGGACCATGGAGCTTACCTTGGAAACAGGTCTTCCCAGCCTTAAAGAAATGGCCAGCTCCCTGACTCTGGCCTCCGTTCCCTCCTCACCAGGCTTAGAAACCCTCCATGGATTCATGCTGAATAAAGTCCAGATTCCTTAACAGGGCACTGCAGGCAGTAAGCATAGCCACCTCCCCAGGGCACCCCCTTTTTGTGGTTCATCTATCGCTACAACTTTCGTTATCTTGATCCAGGCTCTAAATGCCATTTGCTTTTTATTTTTAAGCAGAAAAATATTTATTAACAAGTTATAAAAGCGGTACCAAGTACAAGGAAAAGCAGGCGATCACTTGTGCTCCTGCCCTGCCCAAGACTCCCTCCCTGCTCCCTTTCCCGCCCAGATCCCACTCTCCTTCCAGGTTCAGCTAGTTGACAATTCCTCCTTTCCTTCTCTGTGCTCCTATGACATGTCACAAACAAGAAAAATCTCATGTGATTCCTGTATGAAGTGACTGCTTTCTTTCCTTGAGGTCAAGGGAATATATTTAATCCTGGCACCTAGCACAGCTGCTGGCACCTAGGAGGTGCTCTGTTGGCTGAATGAATAAACAAAAATGCAAGTACTGGCTTCCTTTTGAAACTTGTACCACTAAGCGCAAATATTACGATTCTGACCTCGGTAACAAACGCCGATCTACTCATATCATCACCCTCATTATTGTTATCGGTTTGTGTGTGTGTCTGTGGGTGTGTGTAACTGCATGTGTGATGACACTGGTCCATTCAGTGGACATGAGGTCTACATGGAAACAGAGCATTTACAAGTTTCACTCAGGAAGTAAGAGAGAATGAACCAGAAATTGTTAGCCAACCACCCAACAGCCACAGTTTCATCTTCTGGAACTTTCTATCTTGAGCATAGCCTTCATCAGCATCATCTTGCTTATGGACTCTCCCTCACCATGATTATTATCAGCCTCTCTTTCACCTTCCAGCACTGTCTTCATTGAATACATTTATATCCTAGTGGGAAAGACGGGCCAATGATTCTGGGCCGAGCACGTACTGGGTGCTGAGGATACAGAGATGAAAGAAGCAGGACCCCTCCAACAATGAACTCACATCCTAAAGGGAAAGATGTATATAGATAGTGACAAAGCTTTGCTAACACTTGAGTAGAAATAGGAACAGATTTGCTTCTGAAGCATAGGGGAGAGAGCCCTTCACACCAGAAAACTCCTACTCATCATTTAAGGTCCAGCTCATATGCCCCCTCCTCTAGAAAGCCTTCCTGTCCAGAAATGTGGGAGATCAGATGTAGAGTTCAGCCCCTTCCCATATACCCCTCCCACCCCTGCTACATCACACACAGACACACACACACACACAGACACACCATTCTCTCAAGGTATTTGTGTGGGCAGAAGCCTTCACTGAAGGGTTGTGAAGCAATGATTTATATTTTGCAAAAACACAGACAACTTAAGATTTAAGATTAGGTGTTTCTTTCTTTTATTTACTGTCCCTTGACTGTTTCCATGACTTGGCTTCTAGCCTTCCATTGTGTTACCTGATCCTCTTCCCTCTTTGTTCACTCTTGCTCTCTCTCTGGATCAACACCCCAACCTTCTTCATTTCTTGGGAAGAACGAATGCTCTGTCCACAGCTGATAGCCCCTGGGGTGTGCCCGGCTGGCCTTATGGTGGTTCACGGTGGGCGTCTGCCCTGATTGGTCGGTGCTCGTGCCATACTTTGTTGTTAGCTGTTTTGAATGTTTCCCTGGCTTAGCTCCAGACTTAGCTCTGGGACCTCCACTGCACATCAAGGACTTGGCTCAGAAAAACCTGCCTGTTGGGGCCCCTCCTCTGTCTGCCCGTTGAGGGAGGTGGGTCTCTTGTGTTTTGTTAGGTGTGGGTGTATTGAGTTTGAGAAGCCCCTAGAACCTACATCAGCCTACTTCCCCTCACCCAGCTACTCCCAGGAGTAATTTGCCCACAGTGCTGAGAGGTGACACGCTCCCTCTGGAACCACACTCACGGCTGCTGAACAGAGTAGCTGGGAGCAAGTGTAGGGGTAGCTCAGACAGTGTAGGGGTAGGGGGAGCACCACAGATCTTCCCGTGGAAAATAAAAAGGTCAAACAGTATTAATTCATCTGTACAACTCACTGGGCTTAAAAGGCACAGCCTGAAATGTCTTTCTGATTGAGAGACGATGCTTCATTAATCTTGGCTCTCTTATTTAAGAGTGTGGAGAATGGAGACTAATGGCTGACATTTCAGTCTCATGGGTGGGATGCAGACCTACAGTTACTGGGATGTAATCGCAGAGAAATCACGAGAAGAGGAGTGAGCGGGCCAGAGGGAGACTCAGTGTCCTGATGGATGGTGGTGGTCGGGGGTGTGTGTGTGGGTGGAGTCCCTTGTTGGATATATTACCTATTAGTTCAGTCTCCCAGATCATTCTGGAGACAGTCCTCCAGGTCCTCAGTGTGAGAGCTGTAGCCTGGGAGTCAAGAGTCCTGGGTATAAGTCTGGTTCCTCCACTTCCTGACTGGGTGACTGAAACAGGTTGGTGCCCTGCGCTGTGAAATGCAGGGAGAGATGATTTCTCAGTTCCCTCTCAGTGTTAGGATGCTTGACTCTTTACTGAGTGCCTCTGACAGACACCACTTGGGCTAGGCATTGTAGCCTAGGGTTCAAGGCAATGCCTCTGCCTGTGTGGGGTAGCCATATCTGCTCGTGAGACCAAAAGTGCAAAGAGACTTACACAAAGAAGGTGTCAGGAGGTTAATATACCAAAGGAGTGTCACACTGAGGTAGTACTCTAATAGGGAAGGAGGCAGACATCTTGCAGTTGGGTGTGGGAAGGATCGTAAAAGGCTTCCTGGAAGAAGAGGGCCTTATGGCACAGGCCAAGCTCTGGCAGGCAGAGAGGACAGAGGTGGAAAGCTTCTACTTCCAAATATCAGGCATTTATCTTGGGGCCCAAGGAGAACCATGTATTTTCTGTAGCTTTCTGGGGTGAGGGAAGAGAAAGGACTGGCCATGGCCTGATCATCTAGAAGTCACCGCCAGTAGCCTTCACCACCCCTTGCTTCATACTGCCCAGGATTCCACCATCAGGCAACTATTCCTGGTTGCTTACCCATGCAGTGCCTTTGGACCAGCAGCATGGCTATTCTGAACCTTGTTTCCACATCAGTAAAATGAGGATAATAGCATAGGTGGGTAGGTAGATAGTTGGGATTATATAATTTAATACATATAAAGTGTTTAGCACAGTGTCTGGCATGGGATAAGAGCTCAGAAACATGAGCTGCTATCATATGGCTATCTTAGTGACATCATTCCTGAGTACTTACTGTCCCCAGGCACCGTACATTACATTCTAATAATAACTAACACATTGTAATAATAATTCTATGTGGGAAGTATTGTTTATCATTCCTTTTAGAGAAACCTGAGGCACAGAGACATTAAGTAAATTCCTCAAGGCCACACAGGTGTTAAGTAGTAGAGGTAAAATTTGACTCCGGGCACCTGTGCACCTAACCACCCTGCTACCACCTCTCTTAGAATAAGTATTGTTATTTGGTTTTCAAAAATCAGGCTTGAGGTCCAGCTGGCCAGTGGGAGGAGAGGGGTGAGTAGAGGGGGCACTCTAAGATAGTTTCCCTGTTTCCAGCCAACCTAAGGAACCGAGGAGGAGATGGTGACTCCTGGGGGTAGGGGTATGATAAGCCTGCATATAGTAGCAGGAGCTTACTATATGGGTGTGTGGTCAGGCTGGCATGCTCCAGACTAGGACCTAGGTCAGGGGGCAGGGTCTCAGAAATTGGGTGGAATGTGCTGAAGGATGAACTGGGAGCAGATCAGAGGCAAACTTGTCTCATGTCTGTGAGGATTCATCTGTCCAGCTTTTGGGAGGTGGTGAGCAAATGTGACTCTTTGGTCATTATAAGGTTATTGCCTCAGACTTGTAGAGCGGCCCACCCCTTGGAGAGCTCCTATCTTGATATTTCCATGGACTGTTCACAGAACACGAGTCCCGGGAACTGTTCTCCTCAGAGTTTTGTGACTGAATCAGCCTTGGAAACTGCAGCTCTCTCTCCCACAGTAGCTGCTGTCAGGGTCCCACAAGTCTCTCCCAGGTTCTGCCATGCCAGGGCACTGGGCTGGACTTCCAGCTGCCAGCATCTGCAGCCCTGTCTAAGGTCTTTCTTCTTGTGCCTGGGAAACAAGAGGAAGTACTGGACATTTAATGGCATTTAATGGCAGCCCTCCCCAGCCCAGCAGGAGCAGCCCTGAACCAGTGACTGGCCACAGTTGATGTGTAAATACCCCAGCTCCCTTGCTGCCGATGGGATAACTCTGAGGCATGTGTCCCACACCATCTCCCGGAGGTCCCCAGTGGGATGAAGCTCCTATTGCCCATGGAGGTAACTTGCTTGCTAACTCCTCCTTCATGGCTGCCTTCCTTGCCCTGCCTGTCTCTATTTCCCTGCCAGGGTTCCCTGGGATCACCTCCCAAATAAACTGCTCTCACTCAAATCCTGGTGTATTCAGCTTGCTTCTGGGGGAACCCAAGCCAAGATAGCTGCTCTGGGAGATTGCTACAGCACATTAAAGCGTTCAAGGGTCTGAGAAATCTTGCAGTGAGACCTATCTAACTTAAACACAGTGTTTCCCAAACTTGTTTGACCAGAGAATTCTTTTTTTACCCAGCACCCAGTAACCTCCCATGGAACATTGCTCTGCAGCACACACTATGGGAAATCATGATCTAACCCTACCTTGCAGCTTATAGCTGGGTTATCTGAGGCCCAAAGAGGGAAGTGAGTAGCTGAGCCTGTTCTTGGCAGAGCTGGGAATCGGACTCATGCCCCCTCCACTCCTGGTACAGGTGTATTTTCTAACTGCCTTACTTCCCTCCTCATCTGTGATATGCAGAAAATAATATTTCCTCCACAAGAGCTAACATAACATGTGTGAAAATCCTGAGTGAGCTGAAGAGGATTATACAAATCTGTGGAATGATTATTCTGAAGGTGGAAGTGGGGTGGGGGGGCCTAGATACAAGAACCAGGTTGGTTCAGTGTCTTGGGGCATCTGAGTCGTTACTGGAGGAGACAAGGTGACTGGGATTCTTTCAGACCCACCAAGTTTCCCACAAGGGCACTCCCCCACACTCCAACCTATCAAACTCAGAGCTCATCTGAAATATTAGCTTAGAGAAAAGTCAGCAAATGGCTTGGAGAGGGCCAGCATCCATCTTGGAATGCACTTATCTCATTTTCACAGTCACCGGAGACAGCCAGGGAGGAGAACCAGATGTTCAAGCATCTCTTTCTTGCTCTCGCTCACTTGCTCGCTCGCTCTATCTTTTTTGTAAATTGAATTTAAAGGGCCTGTTTCTTAGCAACAGCAGCAGTCAGTGATTACAGAGTCCTCCTCGGCCATTTCAATGCCCAAGGTTTTCAGGAGGCAAATGAACCTGTCAGTACAGGCTGGGGATTGGGGACAGATAGCAGGGCCACAGTGGAAGCCGGCACATGCAGTGCTGTGTTTAGAGGGGTTCCCCGAGGACCCACGGTGAGGGCAGGAGGGCCTGCAGAGCCCTCTGTGGCTCCCAGGCACACGTGGCATACGATGCTGGCTGGTCGTCCTGGGCTGGAGGGCTGAATATGGCTGCTCCAGCTGTGTACACGGTGTGCCTTTGTAAAAAGAGCTCCAGAAGAAGTCTCAGGAAACTCAGGCAACATTGTTGAGGTACCCTGGGCAAGCCATTGAATTTTTCTGAGCCTTGGCTTCTGCACCTGTCAGATAGGTAGTAACACCCACCTTGCCAAGCTGAGGGATAAAAGAGATCAGAGCATGTGGATGTCCAAAAGGCATGAGGAATGATGACAATGCCAGGGGTTAGGACTCTTTCCTTTTTTGGCCTCTAATGCTCTTCCCCCTGTCCCTGGAGAAAAGCAAACTAGATTCGGGAAGCTGTGAGAAAACCTCCCGTCCTCCCCAAAGCCTTGAGGATGTCTCCAGGCTTGTGGACATGAAAATTGTGGGGTAGGAGGAGGTCCTGTCTGGGGCAGGGGAGGAGAAGGCCTCTTGGTACCGTCCTGATGATCAGAGCAATGAAGGGCCTTTGGGGCCCCTTTGCTTATTTCATACCTTCCCAGTCCTTGTAGGCACTTGCATTTGAGATCTTTGTTTTACTGGCAACCCGTTGAACATCTGTAAGATGGGGATGTTAATAAAATCTATCTAAAAGAATTATTATTATTTTTCTTTTAATCAACTTTAGTGATGGATAATTTACATATAATAAAATAGACCCATCTGAAGTGTACAGATTGATGAGATTTGACAAATGTAACCCATGTGACCACCACCCACATAACCACCAGCATAATCAAAGTCTAGAACATTTTCATCACCCCAGAGTTTCCTTGTGTCCCCTTTGCAGTCCATCCCCTCCTTCCACCCCCAGCCCCAGGCAAGCACTGATTTGCTTTGCCATTATAAATCAATTTTTTAGGAAAGAATTATTATTAAGATAAAATAATGCAATGCATGTAAAGTGCCCAGCACGTGGCAGGGGTTCAGAAATACTGGTTTTTGTCCCCCTAAAGCTTTCAAAACTGAGTCATTTGTATCAGTGGGTCAGTCATAGGAACCGAGAATGGTTTTTTCTAGAGGACAACTTTTGTTTAAGCATGAATTCCTTCTGCCATTCATTCATTCAGGTACTACTGTGCCAGAGTTTGGCCTCAAAAAATCAAGATGAAGTTCAGGTTCAAATCAAGTTCAAGGCTTGGCTGCTTAAGATGTGGGTGACCTCGGCCAAGCATTTGACTTCTGAGCTGCGCCAGTTCCATTCATTCATGCATGCATTTATTTTTTGCTAGGCATAATGATACCGGGTGATGAGGCTTCAAAGGTGCATGAGACACAGACAAAAGAAAGTCTTGGTCTTGTTTCCTAGAAGCAGAGCCTGAAACAGGGGTTCAGGTCCATGTGATTTTTTAGGGAGTGTTCTTAGGAAATACTTTAATGGAGGGAGTGAAAAAGTTGAGGTCAAATCTTCCCTAGGTCTGATCCACAAGGTGGTGATGGGGCCCTGAAGTGTAAACCATACTGCAAAGTGTCCCCACTTCAGGCAAGAGGAGCAACCTTTTATACTCCTGATTCAATCGGGCTTTGGCTATGGACTGAATTCTGGGGTTGTGTAATCTCTGGGCAAAGCAGCTCCCACCAACCAAGGACAATTCTCTGGAGAAGGGGGGCAGCTGTGACTGTTGGTAGCCAACATTCACAGCAGCTGGGAGATGCGTATCCTGGCCAGGTAAAGGGCATCTGTGCTGGGCACTGACAATGTCTACCACAGCCCACCACTTGCACCACTTAGATCCTCTTGATTCTCACATTCAGTACAGTCCACCTGGTCCCAGCTTCTCCAGAATTCTGTGGTCACAATTCCTGGGGAAACTTATAAGAGGAGGGTTAGTGGGACAAGCTACAGTCCCTATTGCTGTAGCTTGTCTCAAGGCCACAATTGATCATCGTTATCTTCCTCCTCTTCTATCTACTTTAGATTTTTCTTATCTTGGCTAGCACTTTTGCTGGTCTGGGTGGCTTGCCAGGTGGGGTGGCCCAGCCACTCTTCTCTAAGGGGTCTGAGCACCTGGTTACCATGCCTTCCTCAGGCTGTGGTTGGTATACCTGCTACTTATAGATAACAGTAGGCATGGAAATGCCAAGAGACAATCCAGTGGATCACGTGAGTTCCAAGCACATTTCTCCATGCTCCCATTATATGGAAGCAAGCCACACTTCCTTATGGTGATGAGGGCCAGCGACCCCAGACAGTATAGAAACTCTTCCTGTGCCTGCTGATCTAGGAACCCAGGAAGCAGTGATAGTAGCTAAATCAGCCTGGGTGAGAAGAAGCCTATGCTGTTGCATTCATACATAACTCAGTCTGTGCCACCATGGTAACTTTGTTTACGAGCACGTTGTGCAAACTTGTGGTGGTCAAGAACCGAGGCTAGCTAACATTGCCTGGCTAAGTCATCCTGTCTCATCTTTCACAGGGGCTGATCTCTGGTGTGTGTTAACATATGACACAAGGATCTTTACACCTTGTGTCCACTCCAGTAAGCCCATTTGCTTGCCTCTACCTCAGACTTCCTTGTCCCTGAACTTCAATCTTGTTCCTTCCAGACTCCTGACCAACAAGCCATGCTGTTCACCATTTCCCATCAGTCTACATATGTCCTTACCTCAGAGCACTTCTTTGTCCACAGAAAGTGGATGACCAGATGCCCTGCCTGAAGCTTTGTTCATTGGGAGGATCTCTCCTCACTGTTGTCTGTTAGGGTCCCCTGAGTGGGTCTGTAGTGCAACAGTGTCCATTTTCTGCTTGTACCAACATCTGTGAACCAAACTTGGGCTCCTTATTCCTCCATCACCTGGCCTTTGGGAACCTCTCATAGGACCATAGGTGTGAGCTAAGGGAGAGACGTTGGTGCCAATATGTTTGGTGACGTGGAGTATGGGCCTCCTGTTTGTTCAGTTACTTCTGTCCTTGGACCTGTTTGAACCTGATCCTGGATGTACCACTTCCAACTTCTGATGGATTGCTGACATTCCCAGATCACAATGTATAGTTCTGCACTCCTGGCCCCTTGGTGTCCCATGATCAAAAACTCTTGTCTCTACCAGGACCAATTAGCGTGCTAGGAGTTGTTCTGGAATGGTGTATAGTTCTCTGCTGCAGATTGCAAGCTTTTGCTCCAAAATCCCATAAGTCTGCCTGTGACTCTCCTGTTAGGACTTGCCAGAGATTCCTCAAGATGTCTTTCCCACCACACATACCTCTGGTTGCTTGAGGTATGCTGTATCATATGGCCCAAGTAGAAGTGCTGTTTGTATCACAGCCTGAACCTACTGCAGGGGACTTTCTTATTCTGGGCTCTACTCAAAACTAGTAGCCTCCTGTATCACGTGACAAATGGCTTGGAGCATTATTCCCAAGTGTGAAATATGTTGCCTTCAAAGCATTGTGCTTCTTTCTGGGTGGTAGAAGGTGCAAGGTACAATAACTAGCTCTTTATATTGGAATGAGCATCCCCAAGACCATGAAATTCCAGAAACAACGACTGGAAGATTTCTGATTCTTTGTAGGGTTTATTTTGCACCCACCTCGGGCACTTGTATCTGACTTGTTATCATTCTTGTTACTGCTTACTCATAAAGGTTTGATTTACCTGGTGTCATAAATATAGTGGGCCAGTGATGTTCTGTGGAATATCTAGATGTTTCAGGCCCCCTCGGATATATTATAACAGAATGAAGGAGAATGAACAGAGTGCTGTGAGAGGATGAACAGAGAACTGTGGATGGGTACTGCTGTTCATCCCATGTGAGTGTGAATTGTTTTGTGTCCTCCTTTCTGCTGGGTATGGGAAAGAAAGCATTTGTCAGATCAAAAGCTGCCTACCACTTACCTGCAGCTATGCTAATTGGTCTAGTTAAGATACCACATCCAGCTTAGAAGCTGCAAATGGGGCTACTCTTTGGTTAAGCTTGGAGTAGTTCACTGTTATCTGCCATGACAGAGGCCAGACTAGTGTATTACATGGGAAATATGATAGGGACCATCTCCTCTGCATTTTTAAGTCTTTGAGGATGACACTAATCTCTGCCATTCCCCTGGGAAGTGATAATGGTTTTGATTTACCATCTTGGTCCAGGGATGTGGGCAGCTTTCGACACTTCCACTTGGCCTTTTGTACTAAAAGAGCTTTTACTCTACTTGTCGAGGAATCATTGCTACGTAGATATATTCCAATTATATGTTTGGGAACTGAGAAATGACCACTGATCTTGGGCCATGACTCCATTTTTTATCTGACCCCCAAATGCTTCTACTAAAATGAAGGAACCATAATGGGACTTTGGGTCTCAAGATACCCATGGTAGCTTAGATCCTGTATCTAACATCCCCCAAATGGTCTGGATATTCTGTTTCTCCGTTGTAATTCTCCTTTCTCTTGAGTAAATGATCATAGTTCCAGTGGGGAATGACTACCATATATATTTACTATAATGTTTCAAGATCTGCCTTATGGGGACCAGTTAATGAGTTCTGGGTCTGAGAACTGGCTCAAGTCTGGAAACTGGGCAAGGGAATGTAAATCTCCACTGGAGTATCTAATCTTGGCTTTGGGCTCATCCATTCTTCATCTAGTTCGATTCTACATATTAAACAATAACCTTGTTAGCTTCTGGGAGCATTATGTGTGTTATAATTATTAACCAACCCCGTGCATCAGAGGTCAGCAAATTTTTTCTATAAAGGCCAGAGAGTAAATGGTTTAGGTTTTAAGGGACATATGTCCTCCATTACTGGTCAAATAGTAGTCCCATTTGAGTCTTTGGACCCCTTCCCCTACAGTCTGTGACAGCAGCTTCCAAGAGCCGTACCAGCAGCACATCAGAACCACCCTCTAGGGCTCTTTGCCAGGGTGTTAAGTCCTGTGATATAGGAGTGCCTCCATGGCAATAATAAACTTTTTTTTTTTTTTTTTTTTTGCGGTACGCGGGCCTCTCACTGCTGTGGCCTCTCCAGTTGCGGAGCACAGGCTCCGGACGCACAGGCTCAGTGGCCATGGTTCATGGGCCCAGCTGCTCTGTGGCATGTGGGATCTTCCTGGACCGGGGCACGATCCCGTGTCCCCTGCATCGGCAGGCGGACTCTCAACCACTGCACCACCAGGGAAGCCCAATAATAAACTTTTAAATCCAGCTTTACATTCAGCTTTCCTTCTTCAGCATCCTACTTCTAGATATACTCTTCAGGTTTCTGCTGGTTCATGTTAGCTGGGTCTTATAGCTCCTTTGGTGTATAATCTCTCTCTCTCTCTCTCCCTCTCAACAGGCTGAGCGCTTGCCCAGGGAACCATGCTGTAGTTTGGTCCTAGTATGGCTCTGGTGGCCAGGGAAGGAGGTGGGGGCACATCCTAAGGAGGGCTAGCATTGTCCCACCTGCCTCATCTGAGGCTTCTGTACAGACTTAAAGCAGAGGGGAGTAGGGCTTTTCAGCAGACCCAGGGTTCAGGGGAAATGGGGAGTCAGGGTGTTCAAGTGTATCTACTTAAATGTCTCCATCCCAAATTTCAGGGTCCCACTTCTTCCTCTCAGGGCCTTGACTTGGTGTATGAGAATTGCTGGGCCTGAGAAAGCAACTTTCTCCAAAGTTCTGCTACTCTTACAGTTGTGTCTTGGGTCTAGTCTTAGCTCTGTTGTCCAACTGCAGGAGGTGAGGGTCTCTCTAACTCTTTAAATGCCATTGAAGAAGGTGTCTGCCTCTCATAATTGCTTTAAATTAATGACTGATTGTCCCAAGCTTGTCATTTTCTCTCTTCAAAGCATTGAGTGTTCGGCAGCAGCCAATTGGATGGCCCATATACTTACCCTTTCTTCTGTATCACTGAAACTCCACAGATGTTTCATGAGTCTGTGCTTCCCCCTCCACCTATGTCCCATCCCAGTCACCACAGGCAAAAGTCAGCAAGTGCACAGCTATCCCATGCTCTGGACTCCCAGCTCTTACCTGCCACCGGGCCGTGAGTGATCCACCCCAGAATCCCATCCTTAGATCTGCTTCTTAGGTCCTCCCCTGGCACCACCTGTCTTTGGCTGGGTTCCCAGAGCCTGAGAAGGGATTCAGGTTTCTGTGCTTTATTCAGGGAGTGCTCTTCAGTACAACCTGGGGTCGGGTGGGGAGTAAATTAGGATAGGAAAGAAGAAGCTGAGCAAGGATGTGGTTGCAAATAGTCTAGCTTTGGCCTGATGCGTGGTGGTGGGGCTCTGCAGCAGGAATCATCTGCTCTTGGAGCAAGGGGGCTAGACTTTTGTATCCCTATATTAAGTAGTCATTGGCTGTCGGTGTCCCTGGGATGGAGCTGTAACCTCTCGGGCAAGATGACGTGGCTCAGCCAAGAGCAAGTGTCTGGAAGAGGGGCAGCTGTGACTTGTCATCAGCCAATCAGCAGAGTAGCCGGGGGTGGGTGGGTGGATCTGTGAGCAGGAACCACAGCATCTGCCGCAGAGAGGATGGAATATTCTGGTACAGGAGAAATTTCAGCGGGGCTGGGGCATACAGAGTGAGGCATCCAGGTGGCTGTAGCCTTTGGATCAGAGTGGCTAGCAGTGGAGGTGGTGAGAAATGGTTGGATTTTGGATATTAAAAAAAAAACAGAACCGAAAACCCTAAAAAAAAACAGCTTTATTGAGATATATTTGACATACAATAAACTGCATGTATAGGGTACAATTTGATGTCTTAACATATGTATATATTCATGAAGTCATCACAGTAATCAAGATAATGGATGAATTTATAATTAAAAAACTTTCATTGTGCCCTTTGTATCGTCCCACCCTCTGCTCATTCTCATCACATCTTGCCCAGCACCAGTCAAGTCCCAGACGACTACTGAACTTCCTGTCACTAACGGTTAGTTTGCATTTTCTAGAATTTTGTGTCAATGAAATCATACAAAAAGTATATACTTTTTGTTCTACTTCTTTTACTCAGCATTATTATTATTATTATTTTATTGAAGTATAGTTGATTTACAGTATTGTGTTAGTTTCAGGTGTATCGCAAAGTTATTCAGTTATACAGGTACATACACACACATACACACATACATAGATTCTTTTTCATTATAGGTTATTACAAGATATTGAATATATCAATAGTTCCCTGTGCTATACAGTAGGACCTTGTTGTTTATTTTGTATATAGTAGTGGGTATCTGTTAATCCCAAACTCCTAATTTATCCCTCCCCCACACTTTCCCCTTTGGTAACCGTAAGTTTGTTTTCTGTCTGTGAGTCTGTTTCCATTTTGTAAATAAGTTCATTTGTATTATTTTTTTAGGTTCGACATATAAGTGATATCATGTGGTATTTGTCTTTGTCTGACTTATTTCACTCAGTATGATAATCTCTAGGTCCATCCATGTTGCTGCAAATGGCAATATTTCATTTATTTTTATGGCTGAGTAATATTCCATTGTGATATATATATCACATCTTCTTTGTCCATTTGATTTGCATTTATCTAATAATTAGTGGTGTTGTCAGCATTATTATTTCGACTTGCAGCCATGTTGTTGCATGCATCATTCCTTCTGTTGTTGTTGCATGTTCATTCCTTTTTATTCCTGAGTTGCATTCCATTGTATGGATACACCACTGTTTGTTTACCCGTTCTCCTGACGATGAACATTTGGGTGGTTTTCAGTTTTCGGCGATCACAAATAAAGCTGCTATGAACATTTGTGTACAAGTCTTTGTGTGGACCTGTGCTTTCTTTTCTCTTGGGTGAATAGCTGTGGACCAACCGGATCATATGGTAAGCATATGTTTAACTTTGTAAGAAACTGCCAGACCATTTTCCAAAGTGATTGTACTGTTTTACCTTCCCACCAGCACCGTATGAGACTTTCAATTCCCCATATCCCCACCAACACTTGGTGTGGTCAGTCTTTTTAATTCAGCCATTCTAATAAACGTTCTGGATGTTTTTTGAAGGTCGAGCCTATGGGAATTTTAATGGATTGGATCTGATATGAGAGAAAGAAGAGGAGTTATTTATTCAGCAAATATTGAATGCCTTCTCTATTCTGGCATTATTCTAGAGGCTGAGGGGATGGTAAAGAATAAAATAGATGTGATCTCTTCCCTCATGGAGCTTAACAGCCTACATCTCTTCTATGCCTGTTTGGGGAAGACTAGGGTGGTGTGGGGCTCTAGTAGGGGTGGGATGAGAAGGTGAAGGGGTGGCAGGTGCAATTGATGGAGGCAGTGAAGAGAGAGGAGGCAGAGGGTGAAGACAGGCTGTGGGGTGTAAACATCAGCAGGTCTGGCCAAGGAAGATGCAATGATGTTCCAGCTCTACTCTTTACTGTTAGTGTGACTTGGCCAAGTCATGTCTCCCCTCTGAGCAGCCTCAGTGTCTTCATCTGTAAAATGAGAATAATGAATCCAGATGCTTATTGAACTTCCGGAAGTCACTGACATTGATTCATTCACCTGTTGAGCTCTTTAGGCAGGTGTCCTTTAGACAGGTTCCAGGTGTCCTCATGAGGGTCCCAGGGACCACGAAGTCTGCCCGTGGTCCACTGCTTCATTTCCACCCTCTCTGCCAACCCCTCAGGTGAAGAGGCCTACTTGCGGGCCCTGAGCAGCCCAGGGGAGTGCTAGGCCTGTTTGCGTCTTTATTTTTAGAGCCGCCCCTGGAAGGTGGCTCTGGCTCCCACTCTGTGGGAGCTTAAGTCAGGCTATATTTAGGAGGCACAGCTGCGTCGCACTGTCCCTCCCACGTCTCTGGGTTTTAGCCATCATGGTGTTGGAGGGCACACATCACTCTGCCTAAGCTGTGTTTGTTGTCTGCGGGCCCCCCGGGAGTGGCAGGCCCTCCTGACTCACCCTCTGGCTCCAGCTCTCTGAGGTGGGGGTGGCAGCACGGGACAGTCTGCCTCCCTCTGAGCCCTACTGGTTTCTGCTGGGATGTGGCTCCCCTCGGTACCCTGTGGGTAGCCATAGCAACTATGATGATCCATTTTGGTTCAGTGTTTCTGTTTACCCAGTGCTTCTACAGCTGTCACCTGTGGTGTCTTCCAGGTGGGTGTGGGATGAGGCATCACTGTCACCATCCTTTCTGCTGGATCGCGAGCTCCTTTAGGGCAGGGATCATGACTCATCGTTTCCATATTCTCCATTTCCACATTCACCTAGTGTAGACTGCATGAGCACACAGTAGGAGCCTAAGAAGTTCTGACTGAATTTAATTCCAGTCAAATTCTGTAACTGGGCATTCCCCAAAGATCACTTAGATCCTTGAGCTCACAGCCTGGCTCTGCCATTTGCTAGCTGGATGACCTCGGCTGTTCTCATAACAAACCCCAGAGCTCAGTTTGCTCAACATGTAATGTAGGAATAATCATAGGAATAATATCTCATAGGAATTAGAGGAATAATCAGAATGTAGGAATCGTGTACCTCACGAGGTTGTTGTGAGGCTCAAAAGCGCTAATGCAAATAAAGACCCTGTGTGTTACACAGCCTGGTGCATAATGAAGGCTGAAAAATATTTATCACAGGAGATTCTTGTTCTTTTCTCAGCAATCTTGTCTAATTCTGTTGGCAGGACCGAGGATCTGCTGACATGTTACATCAGCCAACACTACGAAGAATAAATGAATGGATATTCATTAAGCACCTGTCATGTGACATTCTTTCATTCATTCTCTCGTTCTCTTACCCATTCAGAGTTGATATGACTCACTTGAGGGCATTGGAAAAAGGTGGGAGCCACCCCATGTCTTCCCTGACTCATGGTCAGATCTGTCCTCAGGCCATAGAAAGGGGGGACTCCTCTGCTTTATTGATAGAGAGGTCAGTCATTTCCCTTCAGCCTCTTTTTATTGTGAACTTGATGAATGTGGCCTGATGGACCAGGAAGTAAGAGGAATAAAAACATACTATATGAAAAACATCCCGCAAAGGACAGATGGGTTGTGAATGGGCCCCCCTCTCCAGCTGTTCCCTGTCCCACCAGGACTGTGGGCTGAGGACTGGGGACTAGACCAGAGGGAGGACTTTGGTAGCCTGGGAGGAGGATCTGCCATGGGAGGCTGCCATCTGAGGCAGGGGGATGGCCAGTGTGTGCTGGGAGGCACAGGGCCTCCCAGTGGGCAGAGACTGGCAACTGGCAGGGATAATAGGAGCTAGAGGCAGGGGTCTGGCTGGGACAGCCCTTTGTAGTGGTGGGTGTAGTCATTGGGTGACTTGGTTGGCCCAGAGGTAGAGAAGACCCAGGTGGTATGCAGCTGGGGACCAGTCCTGTTGGCCCCATGGCAGTGGGGGTTGGGTTGCTCTGAAGTCTGGGATGGCTGGGTTGACTTAGTTTGGAAGTGGCACCAACCAGGCACTTTTTGCCATAGAGGAGGGTTTTGTTGACTGAATGGCAAGCGCTGGTGACATTAGCCCTGTGGTTGGGGACACTGATGCCCCGTTGGCTTTCTTATGGAGAACAATCTTATGGAGGACAGTCAGGCTTTACTCTAAGGAGATGGAGGAGTGACTTAGTTGACTGTGTAGATGGCGGGGAGCAGGAGTGGGGAGCGTCCTTGGACGTGGCAGAGACTGAGGCTATCACATCACCAATAGTCCATCTGCTTCTCTAGAACCATGTGACTACTCTGGCCATGGGCTATGAACAGAAGTGAGGGCGATCCCTTCTGGGATGAAGCATGGAAGATCTTCTTTTATTTTATTTTTATTTTATTTATTTTTGGGTGCGTTGGGTCTTAGTTGCAGCACTTGGGATCTTTTGTTGGGGCACGTGGGCTCTTCATTGTGGTGCACAGGCTTCTCTCTAGTTGTGGCGTGCAGGTTTTCTCTTCTCTAGTTGTGGCATGCAGGCTCCAGAGTGCTTAGTCTCTGTAGTTGTGGCACGCGGGTACCAGAGCACGTGGGCTCTGTAGTTTGTGGCATGTGGGCTCTAATTGAGGCGCACAAGCTCAGTAGTTATGGCATGAGGGTTTGGTTGCCCCGCAGCATGTGGGATCTTAGTTCCCTGACCAGGGATCGAACCCGCGTCCCTTACATTGCAAGGCGGATTCTTTACCACTGGACCACCAGGGAAGTCCCGAAGCATGGAAGATCTTACAGCTGTCTCTCCCTCTGCTGCAGTGATGGAGGAGGCTAAGACATTTAGGTAGTGCAGCTCTAACATAGAGGAGACTGTCAGCCACAGTTCCTGAGTGACTTTGTGGTGCAGAGCTCTCCTGAGACTTAAGTTGGCTCTAGTAGCAGCAATAAACCTTTGTTTCATTGAGCCACAGAGATTTTGGAGTTGTTTCCACGGCAAAGTGAGCACTCGGGATGACTGATCGTTGGTGGCAATAATGTGCAAGGATACTGATGTTTCATAGACTCAACCAAGTATTTTTGGTGAAGTACCATTTATACTCTGCTCTAGGGATAAATTCCTACCCTAGCGCTCAGCTGCCTTACCAACCCTCTTGGTCTCACTCAACAGATGGGGAAGTCGAGGCCCAGAGAGGTGACGTCCCATGACTGGTTTAGCAGCATAGTCCTCCTTTACAGCCTCTGCTTTAACAAGCTGTGTGTAAATGGATGTGCTTTTGCAAAGAGAACTTCATTTTCCTGTTGGCCTTACTCAGTCCTCTCAGAGGTGCTTCATCATCATTTTGATTATGCTCAAGTGAAGTTCAAAGACCCACAGCCAATGGAAGCTTCCTTACCCTTGTAGTCAAGCAGTTAATGTTAATGAACAAACCCTCAGATGTGGAGGGAGAGCCCGCTCTGATGGGGACACCAGGATGACTCCTTAAGTGAAACAAAAACTCTTTAAGAAGGTGAATAGTGGCTTTCTCGCTGATATGTTTTGCAAACAAGAAGTTTTGTATGTTGGAGATTAAAAAAATTAGTGATGCCCCATCTACTTGTGTGTACGTATGTACTTATGTATGTATGTATGTCTATTCTGAATACCTTGTGTGTGTCGAGTCCAAGGGAAGAGAATGAATGTGCAGAGGATATGTTCTTGATCAATACATACCCAATGAATTGAGCTTTTTAATAAGGTTTAATCGTTTTATGAGAATGAAGAGAATAATGAAAAGCAGGAATTTGTTTTTGAAACTAAAAAATTTTTAGTATTATGGAGGTCTTAAATTTTGATCGATCCCAGGCTCCTAAACTTTCAGATTACAGTAAAAATGAATGTTCAGTTTTTAAAAAAATTGAACTCTATTGAATATAGTTCAATACAAATTGAATATTGTACGTCAACTGTATCTATAGTTGATGTACAATATTATATTAGTTTCACGTGTGCAAAAAAAAAAGAACGAATGTTCATTCATTTAATGAAAAGTTATTGTGCACCTATTATATCCCAAACCCTATGTCGCTAGCACTGGGGCTTCCGAGGCAAGGCCCTGACAGTGACCTACAGGAGCCTGGAGCTTCCTAGAGGAGAGAAGATAAGAATGTGGTAAGTGCTTTATAAGAGGAGTCTTTGAGGGGTAGGAAAAAGCAGGAGGGAAAATCCCCCCCACCAAGGCTAGGAATTTAAGAAAGCCTTATGGAGGAGACAGCATTCAAATTGACTCAGGGCAGGAAGGACAGGTAGGATTTTGATAGAGAACGGAGGGGTAGGGGAGGCCATTCTCAACAAAGATGCTAGCTGGAGCTCAGACATGAGGGTAGGGGTGAAATTAAACTAATGTACTTCCACGAGGAGAGTGAAATAAAGAAGCGATCTCAGGTTAGCCTCTAATTAACTGGAAAATGCCAATAACTGGAACCACTTATGGAAGGTTGTTCCATTAATTAAGATTTTCCTGTGTGTGTGCGTAGCATGTGTGAGACTACACAGTTACAGATACATGCACACACCTGTTCCGCCCCCAACTCCCCTGAGGATCCTCCTTCAGCATCCTGAGGGTGCTGGTCTCCACAGCAGGGAGGGGTGCTGCCTATCAGCTGGGAAGACACATTCTCGGCTCAGCACGCCACGCTGCGGTCCCACGGAGGCCCCATTCCGAGAGGACTGGAAATGTAATCACAACAGTTTTTATTAGCAAAAGAACAGCAGGAGCCCTTCTGCTGTCCATATGGACAGATCCCGATGGGTATTCATGAAACAGTTTGCTGCGGGAACAGCCATGCTTCAAACCCCTCGTCCAGTTACCTTTGAACTTGCCTTTCTTGCTGTAGTGGCTGTTACTGCTGCATGTGAAACATCTCACATACTCAGTTCTTTATGGGAGGGAGGGGCCTGCCTTACCCCTTTTGGGGTTCCTTTGCCCCTGGAGGCTGGGCAGTGGTGGGCCAGGGAAGACCTAGGAGTTTGGGGCCTGGTCCCTTATCCTGGCTGTCCTGGAGATTCACTCGGTCTCATCTGTCCTGTGTAAAATTGTCCAGTTAATTGGAGCCAACAGTAGCTTTTGGAGAAGCCCCTTGGACCTTTTAGGACCTGGGATAAGGCATGACTCTGCAGGGGCACCTGGCGAGGGATGAAGAGCTGCCAACCTAAGCATTGCTTCCTGGCTTCCTGTACGTGCTACTCGGTAGAGGACAGTGGGTACAGTGACCATTCAGTCTAGGTGTTGGGGACATTTCTAGTTCCAAATGCCCTTCTCATTGTCCCTAATGGTGCATATCACAATACAGGCCCAGATTCTGGGAGAGAACATACAATTTCTGTGTACGGAGGACAGGAGTATATAAATCTGAAATAGGATCACTGTTAAAGTAGAAAGAAGCCCATGCCTTCTGAAAGTTGTAGGTGCCAAACCTTGGGCTTCATTGGCTGGAAGAAGACAAGGAAGGAGGATCCAGCAACTGGATGCAGACACATGTTTTTGTGAAGATCAATACTGGAAGGAGAGCCCGGCAAAGCAAACACAGTGTTATCGGTTGATGCCTTGTGGGCTGGGCGGGACTGCTGTGGATGTCTGAGTCAGGGAGAAGTCAGAGTGTACATCTGTTGTTCTGCCTGCTGAGCTGACCATATTCTGGCATGGTACCTCTGCTTTCCTTCAGGGATTTTCCACTCTCCTGCTCTCCGGCAGGGCAGTTTGACTGAGCAGGCTCCCATCCTCTGACTCAGCAGTGTCGTGGAACTCAGAACTCGTTCAGTAGTGTCTCATGGATGGGCTCTAAATGAGTCTACTTGAGTCAATAAGAGTCTGACTTGGAATTTTTGCTGGAACTCTTTAAGAGAGGTTTCTGAGCAGGGGAAATGAACCCTAGAGGTGTGGGTGGCCACACGGCTGCCACCTGGAAAGAACCGGCTGAGAATGATTCCCACTGTGCCCAGAGCTACAGCATCTCTGCTTGCCGGATACCATGAATCCTCTTTTGTGCTTAAGTCGGTTTGAGAAGCCTCCAGGGGTGAAGATTCTGCCAGATGACCCTCTTCCCAAAGAGACGGGTACCCCCAGGTCTTTCCTTTCTGTTTTCAAATCCGTCACTGAAGGCCTTTCTTCTCTGGTCAGGGTGTGACTTCCCAAGTTGGCTAGAGGAGAGTCAGTCATCTTCCCTGTGTGCTGTGTCACATATGGTTATGTCAGATGGTCCTGAGTACAACCCTGGCTCATAGTAGCAGCTCATTAAATCATGCTCATCTGACTGTACACATTTATGAGGCTTTTCCATTCCTCATCCCTAAAGGCAGAATCATCCTGGGGTTCAGTCTAGAGTGTGGACTTTGGAATCACACAGACCCTGGATTCTTGTTCTGGTTCTGTTACTTGCAAGCAATGACTTAGGCAAGTTATTCAACCTCTGCATATCTCGATTCATCTGGAAAATAGATGTAATTATACTCCTCTCTCATTGGATGCTTTTGAGGACTGAATGAGAAAATTATGGAGAGCAAAGCTCAGCACAGAGCATAGCATATTCTATGTAGTAGCCATTACTATTTCTAGAAAACTCCCCAAACAGCCTTTATAGCTACTAAAGCAATGCCCAGCAATTGATATTCCTTTGGATTTCCCAGCGTACATACCCATTTCCTTTTCTTACTATCTTTCCCCCTTGGCGTCCACTGAGGGCTCATTTTTTTTTTCTGTTCTGGACTCTGTGGTTACCCAGATGTAGAAGCATACAGCCTGGGAGCTCCTCAGGGCCAGAAGCTACACCAAACAACCAGGAAAGCCCAGAGCAGAAGAGAGAGTGTTCTAATGGAGGAATAAGAGGCAATGCCCCGTGCCCAGAGGAAGGGGCCAGGCTGTGGAGGGCTCACGCGTCCATCACCTTTGACCATGGGATGCTTTGTTTGAAGCACAAAACCACCCTTGTTCTGTCTTGGTGACGGGGAGAGCATTCCTTCCATTCAGTTCAGTCTTCCTGAGCCCTCGCTTTGTTCAGAGTTTCGGTACCAACCCCCAGCTCAGATTTTCCCTATTTGTTTACTTGTCAAATGGTCCAAGTACAAAAAGGGGGTGGGCAGCAGCATGGAAATTGTAGAAATTGGCAAGCTGATTCTACAATTCATATGGAAATGAAAAGGACTTAGAATAACCAAAACAATTTTGAAAATGAGCAAAGTTGGAGGACTAACACTGCCTGATTTTAAGGCGTATTATTAAGCTATAGTAATCAAGACAGCGTGCTGTGGGCATCGAGACTGACAAATAGATCAATGGAACGGAATTGGGAGTGCAGAAGTGGTTCCACATATATATGGACAACTGATTGGTGACAGAGGTGCAAAGACAATTCAGTGGAGAAAGACTAGTCTTTTTTTTTAAACAAATGGTGCTGGTACAATTGGATATCCATATGCAGATGAACTTTGACCCATAACTTGCACCATATACATATTAGGATGATAAATGTAAAACCTAAAACTATAGAACTTCTAGAAGAAAGCAGAAGAAAATCTTTGTGACCTTTGTTTAGGCAGACGTCTTAAATATGACACTGAAAGCACAATCCATGAAAGAAAAACAATAATAAATAGGACTTCATCAAAAATAAAAACTTCTGTTCTTTGAGTGATACTGTTAAGAAAATTAAAAAGGAAAGCCCCAGACAGAGAAAATAAATACAAATCATATATCTGATGAAGGACTTGTATCCGTAACATATAAAGAGCTTTCAATTATAGTAAGACAAACCAATTAAAAACAAAAGATTTAAGTAGACATTTCACTGAAGAAGACAACGCAAATGGCTAAGAAGCACATGAAAAGATGCTCAGCCTCATTAGTCATTAGGAATGGCAAATTAAAACCACAGTGAGGTCCTACTACACATCCTGTTAGAGGGGCTAAAATTAAAAAGACTGATCACACCAGGTGTTGGTGATGTGAAGGACCTGGAACTCTCATATGCTGCTGGTGGGAAATAAAATGCTGCAACATTTTGGAAAACAGTTTGATGGTTTCTTATAAAGTTAAACGGACACTTACTATGTGATCCAGTCAGTCCACAGCTATCTATTTACCCAAGAGAAAAGAACGCACGTGTCCACACAAAGACTTGTACACAAATGTTCATGGCAGCTTTGTTTGTAATGGCCCCCAACTGGAAACAACCCAAATATCCTTCAGCAGATGAATGGATATCCATTCGTGAGTGGTGTATCCATACAATGGAATACTACTGAGCAATAAAAAGGAATGAACTGTTGATACATGCTATATAACATGGATGGATTTCAAAATAGTTATGCTGAGTGAAAGAAGGCAGGAAAAACGTGTAATACTATATGATTCCATTTAAATAAAATTCTGCAAATGCAAATGAATTGATAGTGTCGGAAAGCAGATCAGTCGTTGCTGGGGGCTGAGGGCAGGGGGCTGGCAGGGAGAGGCAGGAGGAGATTTCTGGAGGGGATGGATATGCTCATATCTTGATTGCAGTGATGGCTTCCTGGGTGTCTATACATGTCAAAACTTATTGAAGTGTGTACTTGAATTACGTGCAGTTTATTGTATGTCAGTTGTATCTTAACCATGCTGTTTCCCAAAGAAAGGGAGGGTGTAGCTCTACCGGCAACCCCTGGACCAGGTAAGGCAACCCGAGAAAGCTGTCCCGTCCAGGGGAAGGGGAGAGATGGAATGGACTACTGCTCTGATGTCTCCCTATTTTGCATTTGCCCACCTCTGCTCCACTGCCCCCTCTGTCAGGTCATGCCTTCCCAATCCGCCTCACCTATTTAGAATCTACTTGTCCTTCTAGATCTAGGGGAGAAATTGTCTGCTCCGTGAAGCTTTCTAGGACCACAACAGACTTGTGTTTTTTCATCTTACATGCTCATGTAACATCTATTTTGTATGTTACTACTCAGATCTTTGTGTGTCTTGTGATTAGGAAACAAATAAGAAGTGTTCAGTCCAGCATCAGTACCTACTCTCTCAGGCTCTCCTGATGCTTCACAAGGCTTCCACCACTCTTGTCCTGGCAGTTTTTCCACCTCCCCTCACATGTACTAGTATATGTACATACCAGCATCTCTTTAGTCAACAGCAACTCCACCTACCCAAGGGCAATGCCCACGAGAGCATCCCTCTCTCCTCCATACCTAGTCAATCACAACATACTCTTGGCGCTCTCCAAATCTTGAGTCAAGCTTCTCCTCTGTGGTCATGACCCTAGTCCCAGGCACCACCACTGCTCACCTGGGTCACTGCAATAGCCTTGTCATTGGTTTCCCTGTATCACCCTTTCCCACCACCCCCAATGGGTCTGTTCTCAATCCAGCACCCAGAGGGTACATCTAAGACCTACATCAGCATATGTCACTTTTCTGCATAAAACTTTTATCTAAGTTCTCCCAGTTGCACTCAGATTAAAATCACAACCCCTTGCCATGGCTCGTTCAGCTCTGCCTGATCTGGCTTCTGCCGACCTCTCTGATCTGGTTCCGTGCTGCATACGCTTCCTTCCCACACTCTGCTCTCCCTGGACTAACCTTCTTTCAGTACTGTGCGCGTACCAGACTCCACCACAAGGCATCCCCTCGCCTTTCCCTCTCCCTGCAGCACCCTCCCTCCACCCTCCCTGATGACCTATTTCAATGGGTCCTTCCTTTTTAACTTCTCTCATAGCATCCAGCACTTTCTTAGAGTATATTTCTATTTATAAGTGCATAAAAATGTTTTTTTAAACAATTAATTTATATTAATTTATTTATGGCTGAGTTGGGTGTTTGTTGCTGTACGTGGGCTTTCTCTAATTGCAGCGAGCGGGGGCTACCCTTCATTGCAGTGCGCGGGCTTCTCTTGCAGTGGCTTCTCTTGTTGCGGAGCACGGGCTCTAGGCACACGGGCTTCAGTAGTTGTGGCTCGCGGGCTCTAGAGCGCAGGCTCAGTAGTGTGGCGCATGGGCTTAGTTGCTCCGTGGCATGTAGGATCTTCTCGGACCAGGGCTCGAACCCGTGTCGCCTGCATTGGCAGGCGGATTCTTAACCACTGCGCCACCAGGGAAGTCCCTATAAGTGCATTTTTATGTGCTTGTTTTACTATGTGATGACTGTCTCCTCCACTTGGCTGGGAGGTCTTGCAGGGAGCAAGTCTGCATTTACTGCTCTGTGTGGTGTCTCCAGCACTGGGCTCACTGTAAATATTTGTCAAATGGCTGAATGACTGAACCTCAAGGGGAGCTTTGAGGGGATTGACTCTTTGCTGTATGTATCCTTTGTCCTAGTGACCTTGGAGCATGAGGATATATTTTTCTATCTTACAATGCTGCATTTCCAAAATCAGGGTGGCTCTTATAATTGTCACATATGTTTAACGCAGCAGTATTTTTCCTTCAGAAAACTGCTAACTTGGTGATTCAGTCTTACAATGGTACACATTATGTCTGAGAGTTGAAGTAATAGAAAAATCTTTGTGTTGTCCAATGGATGACATGTCTAACAGATGAGGGCATCTGGCCCTCGGCTTCTGGAAGCTTTCCTGTTGCCTCTCAGCTGTAACATGGGCTTTGTGACCTCTCCTGTGCTGTGTTCATCAAATATTTAGTGTTTATATTGCTCATATATATGAGCGGCTTTTCCTAAGCTCAGAGTGTCAGCTTCCTGAAGGCAGTCATGGCATTTTATACTTCACTGTTCAAGGACTCAGACTGGGTGCAGAAGGGAAGGGGAGGAGGGGAAAGGAGAGCAGAGGGGAGGGAAGAGAAGGGGAGCGGAGGGAGGAATGTCTAGTGGCTCAGCTGTGAGGCCTCTTGAACCACCCTGGCCTCACAGGCAAGTCTTGTCATGAGACCTCAGGAGTTCTAGGCTGGATCGCTGTGCTCTCACCCCAAGAACACCCTTGCTAGTGGGCCCTCTCTGGCGTGCCGTGTGATTCTAATAATTAGGGTTTGCCTTGTTCATGAGACAAGCCCCACTGTTTCACTAACTTGGTCCCTCTGAGTCCAGGGCCCTATGCAGCAGACCTGAGCAGAAGCCTCACCTTGCCCTATTTGTCTCCCAGGGCTTACAGTCCAGCCTGGGCTACCAGCCCCCAGACCTCCATGCAGAAATGGCGTGCTCTTGTGGCTGGGAACTCTGACTGGGCTCAGGCAAATTTAGGCTTCATCTCAGCTCTGCTTTGTGCTAGCCGTGTGATTCTGGGCGAGTTGGGTTTTTTTCCTCAGGTCCTCAGTTTCCTCATCTATAGAATGGGGATGATAATAATACCTAACTTATAGGTTAGTTATAAACAAAGGTTATGGTAAAAATACTGCCGACTTGTAGTGCATGAACACTGACCATCAGCCAGTGCTAGAGCAGGCTCGGGCGCTAACCTTCAGTGGCACTGGGGTAGGGGCTGATGGCTAGGATGGAAGGAGGACACACAGGGGCCTTGGGACAGCAGCTACTTACCAAGTAAAGTGAAGTTGATTTGCTATTGTAACAACTCACATGCCATACAGGTGTGTGCTGCCCAGGTTGTCATGTAAGAAACCTGAGGTGTCTAGCATGGTGCCAGGGAGGGAGGAAGTGCTTGATTTAGGGTTGGAAATACCAGCACTGTGCTGGTAAATGCTAGCGCGCACAGGCTTTTCAGGAAAAGAAAAAGAGCCCACACTTTTATTATTTGCCAAATTCCATGGTGTAAGTACCACCAGCATGGTTAATTTCAAGAGAAGCACAGCAGCCACTATGATAGAGAATTTCCATCATACAGATACAATAAATATAAATAAATTCAACAGTATAGATAATAGTAAGATGTAGTAAAATAATTAGGAAGTAATAAGTTTTGAGTTCCTTTTACCTTTGTTCTTAATATAATTTATTTAATTACAGTTTATATAATTTGATTTTTACTAATGATTGTGTTTAGCAACTACTGGTAGACGTCCTGAAAGTTTAACAACTGCCTTTTGACAACAGTATAAGCCATATGAGCACCCCTTTGAAAGAGAATGGCTAGTATGCCTGCCTGTCTATCTGCCAGAGCTCTTCCTATTTCCCTGCCTGAGACTTCTGGTCACCCTCTTGCCCATTACCTGTAGCTGGCCCTATCCGACGCTCAGTGCTGGCTTTCCTTACCTACTGCCACACTGGTAACCCGGCTAAGTATGTGCCCCACCCTAGGGGACATGCCTGGTCCCTGGTACCTTCCTCTTTCCCTCCGGCCACCCCACCACTTCCTTGACTCCCAGCTTCCCTCCTGGGCCGGACCCTGATGGGACAGTGTTAACTGGGGGAGGAGAAGACAGTGTGTTCTGGGGTGGAAAGCAGAGAAATGCTGTATTTCTTCTCACGGTTAGAGTGAACCAGCTATGAAAGAGGGTTTGGCTCACAGTTGCCAGTTTGCCTGCTCCCCTCAACACCTGACTGCTATCCTTGGTGCTTGGCAAATGAATCTCCCAAATGCACAGACATCTTTCCTGCCAAATTCAATCCTCCAACCGGCGATAAATGCTCACCACTGGTTTGTGCAAGCAAAAACAGAGCACAAGCCCAGCAGCATGAGCTGTGGCATCAGGATGGGGAATTTACAGCTCCTTGAAGCCCTGCAGGTCTGCACTTCACAACATTATCCAATGAATTAAAGGAGAAATAGATGCTGCCGAGGAAGCGTGCCCTGCTTGGTTCCAGACTTTGTCAATAGGCAGATCTGTCATCAGTCCTTTATCTCAGGGAAAGCTGCTTGAAAGAGTCAGTTGTCTGAGAGGCTGGTTCAGGGAGAGGGAACATTGTCAGCAGACAGGACTGTCCCTTGTTTTATGTCTCCAGGATGGGGAGGAAGAGGGTGAGAAGAGGAAAGCTAGACTTGGAAGACAGTGGAAAGAACCAAGACTTCGGCGGCAAACTGACTTTGTTCAAATTTAGGCTCCGTCAGTTTCTAATTGTGTGACCTTGACCCAGTAGGTCCCATTTCTGAGCCTCAGTTTCCTCATCTATTAAAATAGGAATAGTGGTATTGTAACGGATGCTGCTGGTGTTTTGTCCGTGTCTCTTGGCAGTGACCATCACTGTGCACTCTGACCTGGCTGCATCTGATGCAAGCACCTGGGAGTACATGTCTAAGGAGTTGATTTGAGTGTACACCTGGCACAGGCCAGATGGAGCGGGTGCTAATTCGCTGGTTGCAGCCCTCAGCCCATGACTGCTGGGAGTTGAGGATAAATCCCCTAGCTCCCTGGCCCCTCGGCGGGACGACTGTGGTGTGCTCTGTGGAACGCAGCCTCGCTTGCCCACAGGGATGCTGTGCTCCACAGCATGCCTTCTGTTGACCTCTGTCCCTTATTTGTTTCTCTTTCCCTCTCCCAAACTGGTGCTTCCTGAGATCACATCCCAGAGAAACTGCTTGGACTTGAATCCTTGTCTCAGGGACTCCTGAGGGGAATCCAACCTAAGACAGATGTCTCTCTCACAGGATCGTTTTGAGTGTTGAATGAGCAGACACTAAATATGCTGGGTGAAAAATAAAGTGCACAGTGAGAGTACCTAGTAGGGGCCGAGCTGAATAGATGCCGGTCTCCCGACCCTCTCTCCATCTTCCTATCTCTTCCCCAGGAAGCATGTGACCCAGTGAATACCTCTTTTCTCAGGCTGTCTTGCTGTTTGCCTGGCAGCCATTCGAGTCACCAGCAAGCGAGGGAGCGGGCGAGTGGCTCTCTGCAAGGCTGTCTCCCCGACGCTGGGTATCCTGAGCCTTGGAGGGTGTGAAACTCCCCGTCCATGGGGTACAAGTGGAGCCTCTGGGATTTCTTTTGGGGCTAAACAGACTCAAGGATTAATTAGCTAATGCCTGTGGAGTGCCTCGGAAATGTCAAGTGCTGAGTGAAGTGGCATCACTTGAGACGGTTTCCCCTCCTAAGCCCTCCATGAAAGATGTCGATTACCACACGTGGAGGAGCTGTTGCTAAGTCTCCAGTTGGGGCTCTTAGCCAGACAAATATTGACAGTCTCCATCTGGCGCTCAGGGCCTTGCAGGTCCCCAGAGACTGGAGCTCACATCCTGGCTCCAGGCCCAGTGGACAGGGGTATGGGGAGTGTTGGTGGGACGATGGCTCCCGCATGGTGCCCCCTTGGGGATTCTGCTGCCCGGTGTCCCCCAGCTCCAGACCTCTTCTTCTGGGACCCTCCAACTGACACAGCCAAGCCCTGAGATTGCTCATTGGTCTTTGACTAATCCTCTGTCCAGAGCATGGGTCTAAAACCATCCTCTTCTCCCCCAAACCTGTTCTTCCTCCTCCTTCTGAGGGTGGCACCATCATCCTCCCTGACGCTACAGGCATCTTTGATCGTTATTCCCAAGGTCCAACCTCTACCAAGCTATTTGGATTCTTTCTTTATAGCAGTTATGACATCTGTCTCCTCTTCTCCATCCCATCATCCCTGTCCTGGCTCAGGCTGTCATCCTCTTCCCTGGCCTATTGTTTTCATCTTCTGGCCACTCTCCTAGCCTCCAGTATGCTCTCCATGTAGCTAACGGAGACTCGTTCTGAAACCCAGTTCTGATGGAATCTTTCCTTTGATGAACATTCACTGGCTCCCTATTGCTTATAGAATAAAATGCAAACCCTTCTGTTTGCCTAGGGTCCATCGGGATTGGGCCCTAATCGACCTCTCTCATTTCTTTTTTTGAACTCTCCTTCTGTGTTCTCACTGCTCCAACCAGCCTGAGCGACCCTGGAGTTGGAGACCACTCACCCAATGGACTGTCCAAGCCCTTCCACTTTCTGCATACCACCCCCCATCTTGGCTCCCACTGGTGCCTTTCTTTTTTTTTTTTTTTTTTTTGGTGAGGAGGGGCACTCTTCCTCTACCTCCACGTGTCCGTTTAGAGAACAGATCAAATATCATCGCCTTCTCCTCTCACCTCCCATGGCAGTCAGATCCTTGTCCTACAGAGGCTTTTTGATTTTGTATTTCAGTGGTGAGTAGGGAGTCGGCCTCATGCCTCATATTAATGCTGTGTCTGGTGAAGACGTTTTTGACAGCATGTCTTGTGCTGTAATATAGTGTTCCCACTATCAACAGAGAGGATGGTTGCTTTTAGCCCCAGATTGCCTGCTCCCTGGTTATTATCTAACTGAACATGTGTATGAGTCTGTCTTTTCTCCTGACCCTCAAGGAGCTCCTTGTACCTAATATTTTTCCTCACGGCCAGCAAACATTAGTTGTTCAATACTTGTTGAAATAATATGAACTTGTGGCCTCAGAGACCATGAGCTATGTTACTAAGATGTGGCATGTCTTCCTCAGGATGTATTTTTATATGCTGAGTTGATGGGACATCACAGCCAGTTTGGGATTCCCTGGGCAGAGGTCTGCTTGAAATTCTCCTACAGTCCCTTTCAGGTCCTGGGGTCCTCATGTGGCGTTGCTTGGAGGTGCCCCCTGTTGGGAGGAGGGCTTACATCAGGAAGGCGGGATTCAGAGACTAAGGCCCTGAGGTGCAGGGAGCCAGTGTCTGGATGGGCACGTAGGAGCTCAGGTGGTGGAATCATTTCCTTGGCTACACAGAGGTGTGGGTGCTGGGAATCTAGGTGCATCGTCTGGCCCTACTTGGGTGGGTGGCAGGGCAGTGACGTGGTGGGGTTTAGCAGGCTCCATAGGAGTATCTCCCTCACTTCTGGGAAGGGGCCAGTCTGGAGTTAGCTTGGATGTTAGATGGCAGGAGGTCTGAAGGTACTGGGCCCAGTTTGGTTTCTCTTCTCCACTCTTCTCTTTTTTCTTAAAACATAAAGAGGTATCCTTGCCCAGTATAATTTGTCCAGTCCCAGGAATACCGCATTGCACAACTCCAGGGTTCTATATGACGCTGGCCCTGGAGTTCAGATACCCAGTAGCCCTGTCAGGTCCTGACTTTACAATTTGAAAGCCTGTCAAGCAGATAAGTCCCTGATAGGGACTTCTTCTGAGCTGCTAGTGTTCGCAAGAAGTGGAGCTAACATTTAAAAATTGTGAGACTTTGCATAAAAGTTTACATTTCTGGTTTCTTTTAAAAAAATTGGAAGGCCTCATAAGGCTGGGCTTTTTTCCCTATAAGGCAGCTCCAAGCTAAAGCCAAGAAGTGACTGCTGCTCTAAACAGGGCAGGTGGGCACCCGTGTGCCATGGGTGTCACCTGACTTGCTTCACTCATTGACTGCCCTGGCCTGTGGCCTGGCCTTAAGGTCACAGTCCAGGAGACTATCATTGATAAAGTGGAAGACCCTTTGTTATCAATAAGTGAGGCCAGAACGAAGCCATCGAGCTGTGTGAATCCAAATCATGGAATGTCGGAGGTGGAAAAGCCCTTCTGGAACTTTGTTCCCATTTCTCTTATTTGTAGACACAGACCTGGAACTCAGAGCTGGGAAGGGACTTGCCAAGGCCACCCAGTGAGTTGATGGCAAAACTGAGACCAAATTCCAGGTCTCCTTACCCACAACCAGGAGTCTTTCCCCGTTTGAGAGCGCTCTTGTCTCCCCTTTTCTTTGTGCCCCTCATTTCATGGCTATCAGCTCCATTGCAGACCTGTGTAGGAACCAAGGGAAGCTTGTGATGGGGAGGGCCGGGGAATAAAGGGTAGGGAGGCCCCAGGCTGCTGGGGATAAAGGCTGAATGCAGGGGTGTTCAAAAGCCACTGGGCACTGAGCGAGTTAAGCCGTGCCTGTCTCCGTTGCCCGGGTGCTCTTTATGTATCGCATAATGCCACTGTTCAGCCAGAGCCAGGGGCCAGAATGAGCACTGTCTTTGCAGGTAGGCAGCCAGTGCCGGCTTGGCAGAAAGAGAGGGAGCAGGAGAGGCTGGAATATTCCAGCTTGAAAACAGCAGCTGTGTAATAAAGCCAGGCTGGTTCATCTCTGGGCCCTGCTGTCCCTTCTCCCCGCCTTAGAGTAGCAGCATGAATCAGTTCACTGCGGCAATGGTCCAGGCGATGTGACTTGCATCCCCATAAGCTACCTGATTGCGGTCCCTGGATGCACGAGGCGCCGGATGTGCCTGGAATACCAAACTGCCTGGCTCAGCGCCACAGCTGCCAGTAACGAAGATCACCGGCCCCGCCTGGCCCCATGGACAGAGCCAGGCATCCTTCAAGGCCACTACTGGCCTTTTATCTTGCCCGGGGCTCTGGGACAGTCACTGAGATTCTGGGGCTGCTTTTGACAGGGGGCCACCAGCCTGTCTCAAAGATGCCCTGACAAGCCCCTTCGGCCCCGGGCAGACAAAGGCTTGAAAGGAGAAGAATTGCACATGATCCAGACGCTGCTGTTTCTAATACGTTATTTTGACACACAATTAACTGCAGATTTGCTCTAAGCAAGAGCTCGGGCCCTCGCAGGGTCTGCACTGCACAGTTTAGGAAGAATTTGGTCTAGTGCAAACCTTGCCCTTCCCTACGGGCCAGGGGTTGCCTGCTACCCACGGTGATGCCTCCCCTCTCGGGGCTGGGTGTGGGCACCCCGTCAGAAAGCATGCACCAGCTTCCCCAGGCCCTCACACGGGGCAGGGAAACCACAGCACAGGGGAGGTAGGGGAGAGCCTGCGTGAACGCTTCCAGCAGAGCAGCTGAACAACAACCCTTCCTAAAACGGTGGCGCTTATCGTCCGCTGACAAAAGGCTGATTTGAGCTCTCCCCGGACGTGGGATGAAGCCAATGCATTGCCTTTTATCTCTCAGTCGCTTTGAGAGGGGAGACAACCGGCACCCAGCGTGGTGGGAAGCCCCAGAGAAGGCGCTCTCGAATGAAAGGCATAATCTCTGGCTCCCTAAACCAGGAGGCTTTTATCACCCCCACCCCCCACCCGCTGGCTCCCCCCACTCCAATCCTGGAGGCATCTGAATGGCGGCGGGAGCTCGAAGGAGAGGCTCCTGCGCTGTACAATGCCAAACAATATTACTTCTCCCCAGGAGCCCAGAGGAGGCCACGGGCATATGGCGTCTTACTTTGAGACCAGTCCTCCAATCAGCTATTTAAATAAGAAATATAATCTCATTGAACACTGAGAGCTGTCGGCCTCAGATGCTTCCGTTTACAAGGCACTTGAAAAAAGTACCCAAGCCCCCAGTTTATCAGGACAGCCAGCTTAGGACTATTTACTGGGGGAAAGAGAGGTGCCAGAGAGGGAAAGAGGAGAATTGAAGTTGGCTGTTAGAAATCAGCTGCTCAGGGGGTGGACCCACACCCCCGCACTGGGGGCCTCCACGGCGCGGATGGGAGAGTCTTTAGGTTCTCAGAAGACCACCTTAGGGCCAGGGCGATGCTCGGTTAGGTTGTTGTGGGTGGAGGAGAAGGGAGTGTGGGGTGGTGACCACCGTGCCCGGGGGGCTTCCTGGCAGCCCAAAGCCTTGCCCGTCGCTCTTTTGGAAACATTATTTTCAAGCGCCTGCTAAGTTCATCGCTCCAGCGGTATTTGTTAGAGGCGGAGTGGTTGTTAAGACCCAGTGGAAAAAATTTCCCTCATAAGAACGGGCCCATCAAGGAGGGCGGGCATGGTTTGACCAAGCCCTGTGCTTGAGCTCACCAGTTCTGCCTCCAGGACCAGCTGTGTTTCTGAGCTTCCCGCCTTGGCTCCTCATGGGTTCTGGCGGGGGGAAGCTGGAGAGCCTGTGACTGTGGTTAGCCGTATGGGCCCTGGACGTGATGGCCTCAGTGGGAATCCTGGTTCTGCCACTTACTAACTTTCTAATCCGCGTGCGACTTACTACCCCAGAGCCTCAGGTTTCCTCCTCTGCCCATTAACCCATCCAAGTGGGTTGTAAGGGCTGGCTGAGATAGTGCCTGGTGGGGCAACTGTGCCCCACGCAGGACGGCTATTATTATATTGTAATGGATTGCCCCATCTCCACGCACGGCTTGTCAGACACTACCCACTGCTCTGGTTCTGGTGTGTCACTTCTGGTCAGTGGGTCCAGCCCACCTTGCCTCACTCTGTTCTGCCCTGTCCTGCCCCACTTCATCTGTCCTGGGAGGGTCCAGGAAGGGGAGTGTCAGTTTGAGCTAGAAGACTGCCTGGAGGAGGTGTGGGTTGAACTGGGCCTGAAGGGTGGGAAGGACTTGGGGATGGGAGGAACAAGGAGCATAGAGAAAAGGCTTGGGGGTAGCCAGCCTGCGGGGAGGGGAGGGGGACGTGCTGGGGAAAGGAGGAGAGAAGGGTGGGGGGTGATGGAAGGCAGCCCCTCCTTTCTTCGTTGCTTTTCACCATGTGGGCATCATTGCTCATCAAAGGATGAGTTCGCCTTAGAGGGGACAAGAATTGAGAGGGTTCTCTGGGTGAGCCACGCTGAGCCCAGGTGCGTGAGTCCCTGTCCGTCATAGGCAGGCATGGCCCTGACTGTGTGCAGAGAGGAGCCTTAAAGCCCTGGAGGGACCCTGGGGGGGCCAACACCCCCAGTCTAGAGTGAGGAAACCCAGGCCCAGAGAGGGCAAGGCACTTACTCAGGGTCACACAGCAAGTCAGCAGTAGGGCAGGACAGAGGCCTAGAGTGCCTCATACCTGTTTCTTTCCCATTATTTTTTATTTATTTATTTATGGCTGCTTTGCATCTTCGTTGCTGCACGCAGGCTTTCTCTAGTTGCGGCGAGCGGGGGCTATTCTTCGTCGCGGTGCGTGGGCTTCTCATTGCAGTGGCTTCCCTTGTTGTGGAGCACAGGCTCTAGAGACTGGGGCTTCAGTAGTTGCAGCACGTGGGCTCAGTAGCTGTAGCTTGCAGGCTCTAGAGCGCAGGCTCAGTAGTTGTGGCGCACGGGCTTAGTTGCTCTGTGGCATGTGGGATCTTCCCAGACCAGGGATCGAATCCGTGTCCCCTGCATTGGCAGGCGGATTCTCAACCACTGTGACACCAGGGAAGTCCTCTTTCCCGTTATTAAAGCTAGCCAGGTACTGTTCTAGTTCTTTGCGTGTATTTCCACATCTAACCCTACCACAGCCCTATCAAGTAGGGATTATTATTATTATCATGCCTGTTTTAGAGATGAAGAAGCCGAGGTCACCTAGCCAGGAAGAGGGGCCTAGGTGTCTGGCATCGGAGTTCCTTTCTACCTTCTTGCCTTTGAGGGCACCTGGCCCAGCTCCCGTCTCCTTTACTGAAGGGAAGCATCCTTGTTGGAGCCAGAGCAGAGGAAAGGAGGTCTCAGCTTTACTTGGTATTCCCTCCCTCCTCAGCAAAGCACCTAAGTGCCTTCTGCGCTCCCGGAGCATCAGGGAACATCAGCGAGGAAGGTGAGGAAGCCCCCAGACCCGCACCCCGCCCTGCGGGAAGGGCCGGCTCACGCTGCTGACTTCCGTTAAACATCTGACGCATCACAGAGCTGCTGAAAGCCATCCATCACAGCCATCCCCCTCTGCCGGCCTTCCTGACCTGCTCCCAGAGAGGGGCCTCAGCCTGTACTGCCGGTGTGGGAAGTGGAGCGAGGGAGAGGGGACACGGCCATGGCCAGGTGCCCGTGGCCACCCCTTCCCCTTACAGGGGCCCTAGGAGGAGCTTCAGGGTTGGCTGAGCCGTGATCGTAACAAGAGCACCATTTGTTGAATGCTCAGTGTGCCGGGCAGACCTGAGCGCCTTATGTAGTTTATCTCCCTGAACTCCCCCATCACCAACAGGTACAGTTATTATTGCCCTTCGATAGATGCGGAGCCTGACATTGGAAGGTTTGGTCACTGTGAGGGTGCTGGAGCCACACTCGGCCCAGGTGTGCACGTCCGGGACCTCCCCTCCCCCCTTCTCTACCTGGGGATGGGCTGGGAGGACAGGTGCTCAGCAGGGAGGTGGAGGATGAGCCTGAGGCTCGGAGTGCACTTGGGGGTCAGTGCCCAGTAGAGGACCAGCCACGGCAGGTCTGAGGACACCAGCATGGGATGATCCCATCCCTCCCTCCACCCAATTACCCCAGTCAGAGCCGGGCTCCTCCTGGCACCTTCCTCCCCCTCGGTCCCCAGTTCAGTCAGTCCCCAGTCTCTCAGCTCCCCCTGCTAACTGTTCTTAAATCCATAACCCAGCCCCCTTTCCCATGTCACGGCTGCTCATGGGGACTGCTGCAGCTCCTGCTTGCCCCTGGCCTCATCTTGCCAGCTTCTGTTTCTTCTCCCCACTGTAGCCAGGAGGACTGTTCTGGACCCCATGTCTGCTCATTCACTCCTCGGCTTAAAAACCTAAACCCGCCTTGGGGTAGAGCCCACACACCTTACTTGGCCTGACTTGCAGGGCTGCTCAGCTCTCTAGGCCCCGCCTACCCCTCGCCCCTGCCTGTACCTCCGGCTCATGCTGAGGTCTCTGCTCCTGCTTTGCTTTCAGTGGGTGCACCATCTCATGCCTCAATGCATGGCTAATTCCTACTTATCATTCAGACCCCAGCTTAGATGGAATTTCTTCCAGGGAGCCTTCCCTGATACGCCAGACTAGGCTAAAGGGTCCTTTTTATGTTCTTCCCTCCATCATGGCACAAACCACACTATCCCCAATTGCTTCCCTGCTTGTTTGTCACCCTCTGTTGACCGTCACATGCAGGGAGGTAGTGAGTGTGCCCCACCACCAGTGTTCCCCCCCGGGGTTTAGCACAGGGCCTGCTCTGCAACAGGCACTGCGTGAATGAACGACTGATGTGATGAATGTATGAATGAAGGATGACTGATAAGGCTAAGATGAGGCCCTGAAGGTGTGACATGGGTCACGGGCTCAGACCCAGGGGGCATCCCAGCAGGAGGAAGCAGTGTGGTGTTTTGGAGTTTGAACACTGAGATTTAAAACCAGACCTCACTGCTTACAAGCTGTGTGTCCTTGGGCTTAGCCTCTCCAAGTCTCAGTTTGTTCACGTGCAACACAGAAATAATAATAACTCCTTTGCTGGGGACTTGTCGGCAGAGACCCGGGACACAATGCCTGTGCAGCGCTGAACTCTGTGCTGGGCCTGGCAGAGGATAAAAGGGGGGTCGCTCTGGGTCTGAGCAGGGAACCCAGGCGTACCCTGTGGGCACAAGACCAGGGCCAAGCTGGAAGCTTCTCTGAGACCTGGAGGTGGGGCTGGCGGGTCTAGGCTATGCAGTCAGGAGGGTGTTGAGGCCTGGACTGACAGGGAACGTGAAAGAGGGGGCAGCACAAGGCCTGGCAGTTTCCCACACTGCCCGCAGGCTGCCTCGCTGCTCATCCCTCCTTTGGGTTTAGCCAGAGTTAGAACTGGCAGACTGAGGTTTTACGACGTGGTGAAGCGGAGGCCCAGGGAGTGAGGGGTCTCCCTCAGAGAGGATTTGGAACGTTGCCATGTGGAGGTGAGGGAGGTGGGACGTGGGGCGGGGAGCAGACCACCATTTGCTAGTTATCACTATTGTATGCAGGCACTTTTAATTTTACTTTACTCTTCAGTGCTAAGAGCACTGGCTTTAATGTCAGGAAGGCACCTCCAGTTCTGGGTATGTGACTGTGCACACGCTGTATAGAATGGGAATAAAATAGCACCCCCTTGGTCATTGCGATGAGCTTCTGTGACAGTGCAGAGGAAATACCCAGCGCCCCTGAATGTGAGCCCACGATGGAATCTTTGGAAAGGCATGCTGGCAGATATTACTGTCATCTCCAGACGAGGACGTCAGGCGCAGGGAGGTGAAGTGAGGCGCCCACTAGGGGCCAGAGGAACAGGTGACCTGGGCCCCACGCAGAGGAATTTGGCCTCTGGAGCCACAGGGGGGCTGCATATGGCAGGTATTACTTTTCTCATTGCCTTCACGTTGCATTTCTTAATTTAAAGTGGGAAATTCCATAGTCGACGCCTCATCAATCATTTTTGTGAGCTCAGCTCCGTGGAAAGCATGGAAAACATTTATATTTGCAGCTCAAACTGTCGAAAATGTAAAACAATTTAAATAATATTAACATTTTAACAGCCTCCGCTCATGGCTCTGTGAAATTAACCATTACCTCTTGGAGTGTTTGTCAAAATTCAGCCGTGGCTAAGTGGTGAGGCCCCAGGTTCGGCCTGGGTTTGAGAGGCTGGACGGGGAGGCGGCCCATGTGACCTCTCCAAGGGCCAGTCCTGCCCACACCCTTGCCAAGGGGGCAGCCCCCTGCAGTGGGAACTGTGGATCCTGGGGTCTTGGCATGAAGACCTCCCAGCTGGGCTGGGTGCTGGAGGCAGAAAGATGAACATGACACAGACTCTGCTCTCATGGGCCTCCAGTGGTGGGGCAGATGACTGGAAAAATGTACACTAAGGTGGGATATGTGCTACATATGAGAAGGGAGTACTGCTGTCCTAGGAGCACTGAAGAGGCAATCAGGAGCACTTTCTGGAGGAGGAGGCGTCTGTGCTGATCTTTGTACCAGTTTGTCACTGAATGAGGGAACAGATAGGTCATCTCTGAGGCCCGGCCTTGCTTTAACCTTCAAGAGCCAAAGAGTGTGTGCTGTTTATCCCTGGCAGTGAGGAAGAAGGGGCTCCAGAGGGGTGGTGCTTCTGTCTGGTTCTCTCCAGGCCTTGTGCACTTCTCTGGGAGGGGGATGTGGGTCAGAGGATGGTCGGAGTAGACTATTGCTGGGCAGTTGGGTAGCCTAGGGGTGATAAGCCTAGAAGAGCCAAGACTCAGGGGTAGAATGATGTTATTTTCAAATAATGGGAATGAGGAATAGACTTTTTTGATGACTTCAATAGGAAAAACTGGGCTTTGTGGGCACGTGTTATCTTTTTTAACCTGTTATCTCCTTATCTATTCTTTCCTGTGCTTTACCGCAGAGTCATGATAGAGTTGACAAGAATGAAATGGTGAGCTTCCCATCCGGGGAGTGTCAAGCAGATGCTGGGTGACGTGTCAGGCACTTGTAAACAGGGACTTCTGCATGGGACATGTGTCCAGCCCTCATGTGGGCCAGGCCCTGGCTAGACACTGTCTCCTTGAAAGAGAGCCAGACCTGGTTGTTATAAAGTGAATTGAGTTGCCCCTCTCACCCCCAATTCATATGTTGAAGCTTTAACCCCCAGTGTGACAATATCTGGAGATGGGGCCTTTAAGATGGTAGTTAAGGTTAACTGAGGTTATAAGAGTGGGGCCCTAATCCCATAAGACTGGTGTTTTTATAGGAAGAGGAGGACACACCAGAGATCTCCCTCTCCAAGAGCACACAGAGAAGAGGCCCTGTGAGAAGCGAGAAATGGCAGCTATAAGCCAGGAAGAGAGCTCTCACCAGAAACCAACCCCGACTGCACCTTGATCTTGGACTTCCAGCCTCCAGAATTATGAGAAAATAGTTTCTATTGTTTAGGCCATCCAGTCTGTGATACTTTGTAATGTCAGCCTGAGCGAACTAATGCAGGGGGGCTCACAGTTTGGTGAGAGAGACTCTGAGGTCGCTGATGATGATACAGCACTATACAGGTGTGTGCAGGGGGGTGGCACCTGGCCCAGCCAGGTGGGCATCAGGGCAGGCTCCCTGGAGGAGTCTGTGGTGCGGGAGCTAGGTCCAGAAAGATGAGGGGGAGCTTGTCATAAGGGCAGGGAAGCGGAAGCAGGGAGGGTGTGCCCAGTGGGGGGAACAAAATGTGTGAAGACACAGAAGTATTAAAAGGATGACAGGTTTGGAGGCACTGAAAGGAATTCTGTGTACCTTGAGTGCAGGGTAGGGAGGGAATGTGAGGGAGAGAGGAGGTGTGGGTGGGACAGGTGGGGCCCACTGGCCAGCAAAGGCCCTTTTGCATCTTCCAGGGAAGACCATGTAGAATTCGGTGCTGTCCAGACTCCCTGCCTGCAAGGACTCCGTGATTAGCAGCTAACTTGCCGTGTGACCTTAGGCAAGTCACTTAACCTCTCTGCACAGCAATTTTCTCATTTGTAAACTGGCAGAAGGATCCCTGCCCTGCCCACCTCCCTCATGCTTTGTGGACTCAATAAGCTAATGCCTGTGAAAGCAGTCTGGCGAAAGCCCCACAATAGCACCATAGACATGGAAGGTGTTATTGTTATGTAACCACACTGATTCCTGTCAGAGAAGCATGGAGTCAATTGGAGTCTAGAGGGATGTCAGGGAATTGGCTGCTCTCTGAAGCTTGTCACAGAGACCCGTCTTTTCATTGTACTCCTTTCATATCACTGTTGGCTCGATGAAAGAAGGGGAAAGAATCTTTGATATGTCTAAATATTCCACTCCCACCAAGACGGGAGGAATTCCGAGAAAGAGCTATTATTAGAGGCTGAGCTAGAAGCGGGTGCCTTTGCAGATCAGAGCTGTCAGTTCACATAAGCAGCCTCCTGCGCTGCAGAGCCGGCCGGGCGGCTGGGGCCCTGGCATAGAGCAGGCGTGCCAGCCCTGCTGGTTGAATTGTGGTGGCACTGATCTGGGAGGCAGGAGGACCCACTTCGGGTCCTGATTCTGCATCTACTCTGCTGGGCAACCCAGGGCAAGTTGCTTACCCTTTCTGAGCCAAGTAATGACACTATATATAACCCTTACTAAGGGAAAGGGCTTTTATGTGCAGAGAAAATAAGACGCTGCATAGTGCAGAGGTCTGGGCAGGCTGAGAGGTGCCCAAGCACAGGCTGCCAACACCCTGGGTGTGTTGAAGCCAGAAAATTTCCTCTTGGAGAAGGGTGCGTGAAGATCTTGTATCAGAACCCTCTGAGGGTTTGAAAAATCAGATTCCCAGGCACCATTCCAGGCCCATAGAATCAGAATCACTTTGTAAGCTCCCAGGTGGTGTGGATGCAAGAGGCCTGGCCTAGCATCTGGTGCTCCATGCTCCTCCATTTACAGACCCCCAGACTGGGTCATCTATCGGGCTCTGAGACACAGTGATTCCATGAGAACAGGGGCAGGGCACCACTCAGTGAATCCAGCCCTTCCTCCTTTGGCCTCCAGCCTACACTTAGCTCTCCAGGAGCCTGTGGGTCCTGGGACCCTTAGTCCATGAAATGGGCAGATGGTGGCCTCATGCTGGCCCCTGGCTAGGGACATTGTCTCCCATACCAGTCTCATTTAGATTGTCGCCTGCTGGCAAGCCATGTACAGACCAAACGGGGAGGACTTCTGCAAGCTGAAGAATGGGCCACATAGGACTCATTTTTAGTGACTGGTCACTTACAGAGAGCCTCAGAGGGACAGGCCCAGAAAAGACTGAGATGGCACCTAAATCTAGCCCCTGTTTCAAAGGTGAAGATGTGGGCTCAGCACAGCCAAGACGGTTACTTTAACTAGAACAGCTGATCTGTTGGGTTAACTCTGGTTCATCTGGGACCTGGTTTAACTGAGAGAAAGCAGAGCCCTGTGGCTGTCCACAGTCTGAGAATGTTTAATGTTCTGATGTAGGCTGACATCCTGGGGGCGAATTAGAGCCTGTCCCTGCCCTGGCTCTAAGGGGTACATTTGAGCAGCCCTGTTGTGGAGACAGTTGACTTTGAGACAGCTGGGTCTCTCTCAGTGGGTCCTGTGGACCTTCCTGGGCGTGGCTGTAAGATGCGACGAGCCTTCCGCTTCCCCTCGAGAGAACATATCAGAATGGGAGTGAGAGTGACATTTGTGAAAGAGGTGACTTGTCACAAATGTTGGCATTTATTATAAAAGGACTCGTGACACACCTCCCACCTGAGTGGGACACCTGGTGTGATGTGACATCAGGGCTTGTAGCCTAAGACGTTGCCATACGTCGTGTTCGGTTCGACCTCTCACTGGTGTTTTGGGGGAAGTTGAAGCTCAGTGCAGACTCCACCCCAACCAGCCAGGGGAAGGTAGACACAGCCTGTGAGGTGAAGCTTCCACAGAGGGGACTTAGCTGCCGGTGCTTTCACAGCACCCTCGTGCCCTGAAAACACTTGACGCCTTTACTGGAAGGAGATTTCTCAGCTTGAGGCTCTGTATTTTTTTTAGTCCCAGATATATATATTTTTCACTCTCCCCAAATCAGGCAGTAGCACCTGGCTTTCTGCCCTCACGGGTAGCTGTGGCCAGGAGGAAAGAGTTGTCTGGAAGATAATTCCATCCCTGGCTTTTCTTTCTAAAGCTATCTTGAGGCAATGATGCTGGGAGGTGGAGGATGGGAGAGCCCTGAGGGAAACAGGAGAAGAGAGAAAAGAAGCTGTCCCCCTACCCTAAACCCCGAAGTCTCCAGACCAGAGCAAAGAGTGCCTGCCAGTAGTAGGGCTGCACCTCTCTCTGCAGAGGGCCCAGGGGGAATGGCTGTGTGGTGTTCAGCCTCCCTGAAGGTTTCCAACCCCGCTGTGGGACAGAAGCAGAGTGTGGAACACCTGAAGGGACTGAGACTGGGGACAGTGGTTGTGTCTGCAGCATGCAGAACTGCTGAGGCCTGGAGGTGTTCCCCAAGCCTACACCTTGTTTAAGACCCAGGGACCTTTGCATAATTTTTGCCTGGGAGGAAGGCCTCCTGGCCATGAGTGACTGGGGTTACTTTTCTAGACAGCAGAATCAGGCCTCTAGAATTCAAAATTAAAATGATTTGTAGAAAAGGCTAAATGTGATTCTTCCTGTAAGCTTGAGTTTGGGGACTGAGATTCTGGTCCTCAGAATAGATAATAAAGCGGGTCAGTGCCAGAATCGCGTCTCAGGTGGTCAGAGATGGCTAATGTATATCACCTAGAGAGGCAACTCAGATTAATTTGGAGAGGCTATCTAGGGCTCTGTGTTGAGAAGGATTCCGAGGTGGAGTCTTTGATCAAGGAGAAAGCAAGCTTTCATTGATTAGTGAGCTGTAGCATATAGGCAATTTTAAATCCTGTTTGACCCTTTCATTTTATGAGCAAGGACCCTGAGGCCCAGAGGGTTAAGCCTTTTTCAAGGGTTGGGGCGGGGTAGAGCCAAGAGCCTGTGATGCCGGTGCTCTTTAACTGACAATAATTTGCTAGGAATTTTTTGTTTCCTTACTTATTCCAGGTTCTGTGTTAGGTGATAGGACAGTTAGAAAGAGTAGCAGTGATATCAAAAACTTACTATTAACTGCCTGCCTAACCATAACCTTTCTAATCCTCATGAGAATACTGTGTGACTAGTATTTCTATTGGTGAGGGTATGGTAACTGTGTGAGCAACCTCAGCCTTTCCTGTACTAGTATAATGCAGTGTTCCACACGTGGGGCCTCCTTGCAGTCACTCAGGGGCTCTTGTAGCTCTGCCACCTCCCAGGGCCTCACCATTCTCTGCTGGCAGATGGGGACACGAGAGCCAGTGTGGAGGACTGTGTGAAGCAGGTCAGCTGGGGCATATCACTTCCACCCACCGTCCACTGGCCAGGACTCAGCCACCTGGCCACACCTACCATCAAGGGACGCTGGGAATGTTGGTTGGATGTATGAAGATGGGAAAAGAGAAAGGGGTTTGCGGTAGATTTGCTGTTCCCATTTTAAAGAGAAAGAGACTGAGACTCAGGGACTTAACTAGATTGCCTTAAGGTCAACCAGTCAGTAAGAGGCACAGCCAGAATCTGTATGAGTTTGCTAGGGCTGTCATAGCCAAGTACCACAAACTGGGTGGCTTAAGCCACAGAAATTTGTTATCTCACATGTCTGAAATCAAGGCCAGACTCCAGAATGATGAGACATACCTTTTTTTTTTTTTGCGGTACACGGGCCTCTCACTGCTGTGGCCTCTCCCGCTGCGGAGCACAGGCTCCGGACGCACAGGCTCAGCGGCCATGGCTCACGGGCCCAGCCGCTCCGCGGCATGTGGGATCCTCCTGGACCGGGGCACAAACCCGCGTCCCCTGCATCGGCAGGCGGACTCTCAACCACTGCGCCACCAGGGAAGCCCCATACTTTTTTTTTTTTTTTTGTCACAGGGTTGGCCTCTTCTGAGGGCCGTGGGAGAGGATCTGATCCATGCCTCTCCCCTAGCTCCTGGTAGCCTCAGGTGCTCCTTGGCTTGTGGCTAACATTCTTTTTGGGTCTTCACATCGTCTCCCCTCTGTCCATGTCTGTCTCTGTGTCCAAATTTCCTCTTTTTATAAGGACACCAGTCATATGGGATTAGGACCCGCCCCAATGGCCTCATCTTTAATTACATATATATTTTTTGGCATGATATATAATTTTAATTGAAAAATAGTTGATTTACAATATTGTGTTAGTTTCAGGTATACAGCACAGTAATTCAGTTATATGAATATTATATAGATATATCTTTTTTAGATTCTTTCCCATCACAGGTTATTACATGATGTTGAGTATAGTTCCCTGTGCTGTACAGTAGGTCCTTGTTGGTTATCTATTTTATATATAATAGTGTGTATATTTTGCCAATGAGCTCACCTTCACTTGATCATCTGCAAAGATCCTATTTCCAAATAAGGTCACATCCGCAGGTACTGGGGGCTAGGACTCCAACATTTTTTGAGGGGCTGTAATTCAACCCCATAACAGAGTTCAAACCCAGGTGTGTCTAGAAGTCATGAGAAGGGCATGATGAGTCTGCCTAGAGGATTCGGGGGGGCTTCTGGAGAGGGTAATGTTCAAACTGGGCATTGAGGACAGATCAGGAATTCTCCAGGTGGAGGAGCGGGAAGGGAATTCTAGACAGAGGCCTCATGTACAGGAATGACCTGCATTTTTTTTTTAGACATCCTGGAATTCAGCTGTGGCATTCAGACAGCCTTCCTCCTTTGATTCTAAATTACCAAGGCCAGTTAGAGGCAAACAACAAATACATATTGAGAACCGCTTCGTGATAAGCTGTCTGCTATCCCCTAGGGAGACTAGTAAAACAGAGCCCCTGCTCCCTAGGAGCTCGTAGCTCAGGTAAGCACACGATCAACCTCCATGAAAAGATAACTAATGAAAGCAGAATAAGAAACCTATAAGTGTGAAGTGGGTGGGAGAGATAGGAACCTTACAGCCATTTATAGGAGAGAGCTGGCTTGGGTTGGGTCAGGGGGCTGCAGCAATCATGGAAAGCTTCTTGGTAGAGGAGGACTCTGGGATGGGATTTGCCAGAGGGCTTGGATATATATAGAGAAGGGAAGGGAATGGGATTTTAGACAATGGGAACAGAGTAGCCAGGATTGCTGGAAGCCAGACTGGGGTTGGAGAATGATAGAGCCTTGAGCGCCAGTCTGGAGGTTAGAGTTTGTGCCGTCTGAGGGCCTGGCTGCTGACATTCTCCCGCCGGTGGGCAGATTGCATGTGAGTCCCTACAGCTGGAGGTGCACAGGGTTTGGCCAGTATTGCGACATGTCCTAATGATGCATACTCTGGGGCCTGCAGGGACCAGCAGGGGTTGGTGCAAATGCATTCCCCCGCATCCTCCGAACTCCAAGACAGATGCCGTGAGATGACTGGTAGGACCTCGGCTTGATGACTAGATAAGAGCAGACAGTACAAGCAGGCAATTGTCGTTCTTGCCACAAAGGGCATTCTGGGGGGGCGGCCCTGCTAAGATCTCAGCCCAGTGGTCTCCCTGCAGGGTCCCAGGCACAGTGGCAGCACTAGCTGCAGTCCCAAATTCACAGTTAGTAAGTGAAATGACTGCCTCCATAGAGTGCAGCATGGCACCGACCCTCCGTCAATTCTCAGAGCTCACTGGGAGCCCGGCTTATATCCCCTGGCGCCGCCTCGCCTTCCTCCCTGGCCTTCAGGAGGTGGAAGGGATGCCCTCCCCCATCTGCTGGGTCGGGGGAGAAGGCACACCTATCGGGTGGGGGAAGGCGAGAGGTTGTTTAAGGTTGTTGAAGGTGCGTGCTCACAACAAGGGTAACCCCTCCCGGGGCCCAGGAGTGAGGCCTGGAGGCGGTGGGTGGAATCCTGTCCTGGGAGCCCCAGTTCTGGTCCTGGCCCAGCCCTGATTCACAGAGGGTCCTTGGGTCCAGCATTTCTCTCTGGGCCTCAGTATCCTCTCTAACAAACGGAGAAAATGACTTCTACTGAGGCGACCAAATGTTTTGATATTGTGTAAGAAAGAGCTTTCAAGACTCATGTGAAGTGAGTCTTTTTGACTCATGAGTCTTTCAAGACTTTTTGACTCATGAGTCTTTCAAGACTCATGTGACATGAGTCTTTTGAATGTTTTGGAAAATTTAGAGGCAGTATAATTTTAGTCTTAACAAACGTAGTTAAGGAGGGGATGATTGAGGCCAGCAGCACTCCTTCCCACATCAAGGAGTCCCTGAAATGGACCCTGTGATCCCACCCCATTTGTGTGCTGGTTCACAGGTCTTTAATTACATGACCAAGAACTGGGAACAGAACAGCAGCCTTTGCCAATTAAAGAAGTCATCATAAATCAGGATTTAGGACCTGTAGGCTGACGTAGATGCCAGCAGGAATGCTAATCCCCGTGACCTTTCCCAGGAATACACTTACTAAGCGAACGTTTCCCCTCGGCCAAGACGGTGGCTCCTGTAAGGCCCAGCTTCTCTAGGAAGGCCCCCGATTTCTCCATATGCCATGCCTCTGCTTACACCTCTGCACAGGAGGTTTATTTGCTAGCTTGTCTGTGTCCTTCCCAGGCTGTGGATGCCTCTGGCATGGGGACCACATCATTGCTGTCCACAGAACATGGAACAGGGCCCAGCAGGAACAGATGCTCAGTGAACAAACAATGAGTGGAAATCCTTGCTGAGCCCCTAGTGTGTGCCCACCAGTGTCAGGCACTGTGTGGGATGCTGAGGACTGGTCTGCTCATTGCCCCAAACGTGTGCCCAGGAGGAGAATTGGTTGGCTGACAGGGTTGAGCAGTATGGAGAGAGGGTGAAGGGCGGTAGCGGGGGTTCTTGGGGAGGGGCACTTGGCCTGTGCCTTGGAGATGGACAGGGGTTAGGCAGGTAGCAGGGAAGAATGGGGACATTCCAGGGGAATGACCAACATTCCCCAGTGCCTGGGGAGTACAGGATCTCTAGGAAGCATGTCCCATTCTATCCTCCCCAACAGAGTTTGTAGACGTTATTATCCCCGTTTTACAGGTGAGGGAACTCGGGCTTCGCCAGGTTAGGTGATTTTCCAGGCTCATTCACAGAGCTGCGTTTGAGCTCAGGTGTGTCTAAGGCCTAGGGTTGTGCTCCTGTGCAGACCAGGGGGACCACAGGTCCTGGGTGGAGGTCCTGGGTGGGCATGGTCAGCAGGCAGCTGGGAGGCAGAGGAGGGAACGGGCCAGGGACATCCCGGGGCCTTGCCTTTCCAGAGGTCGTTTCCCTGTCCCTGCTCAGCCCTGGGGCTTCCTGGCCAGTGGGCCAGATCTTGCTTCCCATTGGGCTGATGAGAAAATTGAGACTCAGAAAGAGAGAGTGCTTTGCTCCCCTCCTGGAAATCGCTTAGGCTAGGCACTGACAGAATGGGGTTGTCAGCTCAGAGAGGGTAGAGATGGGCCAGCTTGCTCTCCACCATACCTCTGGGGCCAGAACGATGCCTGGCTCACAGCAAGTGCTCAGTAAATGTTTGCAGAATGAATGAATGGACAAATGAATGAATGTGGGAGTCCAAGCATTATGTACGTATATGTGTGTGTGAAGTTGGCAGTGCTGACTTTAGATTAAGACGTAGATGGCCTTAGGAATTCTAGGAAGGGTATTTCCTTCACCCACAACAAAGAGAGCTACATGGAGGGAATTTGTAAGGCCTTGCTGTGTCTTAGGACCTGTGCAAGACTCTGGGATAAACATTCACTTATCCGACGAATGTTGGTGGGATTGGGGCAGCAGTATCCTAAGTCTTTGGGGATACAGATGGGGATACAGCAGCGAATGAAACAGTCAAGGTCCCTGTCCTCAGTAGCTTTCTAGGTGGGTAGCACAGAGAATAAAGCAGAAAGCAGAAAAGCCCCCTGAAACCAGAGGTGTGAGATGATTTTAGTGATAATTGCTATGAAGACAATAAAGGAGGGTAAGATTGATCGGTCTGGAGGATGTTCTAGACGGGGGTTTAAGGGAAGATCTCTCCTGACAGATACCATTTGAACTAATCCTGCTTGGTGCCAATGGGCCAGATGGGGAAGATCTGGAGGAAGAGCATTTCAGGTGGAGCAAACTGCATGTGCAGAGGCCCTGAGGCATGCAGGGGCTTGCATTCTGGAGGAAGAGGAGGAGGCTGCTATGGCTGGACAGTGAGTGATCAGGGAGGCAGTGGGAGGAAAGGATGCAGGCAGGTGGGACCCATCATGCAGAGCTGTGTGAGGACAAGGTGGTGCGAGTTTCTGTAAATGCTATAGTAGGGTTTTGGGCAGGCCCGTCAACATTCTCCTATTCAAGTATTGAAAAACTAAGCAAATCCACTAACGAATGATGTAAGTGTGATGAATGTTATGAAGGAGAAGTAAAGGATGTCTGGTGGTGATTGTGGGGGACTTGATTGTATCAGAGGAAGTGACATTGAGGTGAGATCTCAAGGCATCCAGGTAGGGACACTGGGGTGCACCATTCCTACTGGGCAGTGGCACATTGCAGCCCAAACTGACCCAGTAAAGGATGCGCCCTGTGAGTATGGTTGGCGGGATGGTCAGAAGGCAGACCTGGCAGGCCCTCTTGGCTGTGATAAGGAGAGTTATTGGCCCTGGGAAGACTTGGAGGGCCAAGAGGAGGAGTGACAGGGTCAGGTGGGCTCTTTAGAGGGACTGCTCCGGCTGCTGGTGGGGAACCCACTGTAGGGGTAGGCATGGCAGCAGGGAACCAGTGAGGAGGCCGGCTGAAGTCCCGAACCAGGGTATGGCAGTGAGAGGGCACAGATGTGGACAGATCAGAGAGCTTCCTAGGATCTGATAGGATCTGCTGGTCTGGTTGGTCCCACGACCTTCCTAAGAACAGAGGGAGTCCTCTGGGAGATGGAAGGAGAACTGCAGTGGGTTGAATGGTGTCCCCACCACAAAAGATGTGTCTACCTGGAACCACAGGATGTGATCTTATTTGGAATAAGGGTCTTTGCAGATGTAGTTAAGGTAAGGATCTCAAGCTGAGATCATTCTGAATTGGATTGGGCCCTAAGTCCAAAGACAGGTGTCCTCATAAGAGACAGAAGAAATCCAGAAACACAAGGAAGAAGGTGATGTGAAGACAGAGGCAGAGATGGGAGTGATGCAGCCACAAGTCAAGGAACTCCAGGAGCCACCAGAAGCTGGAAGAGGCCAAGGGAGTTTCCCTTTAGAGCAGTCGGAGGGAGCGTGGCCCTGACACCTTGGCTCCAGACTTCTGGCCTTCAGAACTGTGGGACAATGCATTTCTGTTGTTTTAAGCCATCAAGTTTGTGGCCATTAGCTACTAATACAGCGCCCAGTGAGAGACTCCTGATGCTGCTCCGATGGCTACAACCCTCGGCTTGGGTCCCTTTGAAGAGCTCTGCTCTGTTCCTATTTTGCTGTGCTCCCCCTGTCCCCCCCCCCCCCCCCCCCCCCCCCCCCCCAGCTATATTAGAATAAGATTGAATTTTCTAGCTTGGGTTACTAAGCCTTCAGATCTGGAAACTGTGGCCATTAATCAGCTGTCGCGGGATGTCGTAAACAAGGGGCTTTGAAAACCATGTTTGCTTTTTAGGCTGATAATACTTGGAGGTGAAGCCGGGAGAGTTATACATAATGCATGCATTTTAATGGGCCGCGCACTGCAGCCCTCTTTAGTCGGAATGATTCGTTTTAATGTTCAAAATAAATATCAGAGACAATTTGCCAACAAAGCTGATTTTCTCTGCCCGCCATTAACTTAATCTTTATACCTCAGCCTAATGACAGAGGGGCTGGGGGCAGGGGGTGGTGCTTTGTATTGCAAGTAACGGGGAGAAGCAGTCAGTGTGGTCCTGAGCCATGGGTGACCGCTTGCTCCAGTTTGCTCAGGACAGCCCTGCTTTATGCCCATTGTCCTGGAGTAATTATTCTGAGATTGGATCATGTGGGGTTGCCAATATCCAACTATTTTTGATCTATAAGATAGCAATTTCATATGGTTTAATCAAAACATAGAAAAGTTGCCTGGTTTGTGTGATAAATGATATCTCTTGCTAAATATGCCCTTTACTCTATAGATGGGGAAACTGGGGCCCAGAGAGCTGAGAAGCATTGCTTGGGGCCACTGAGCTTCACAGAGGCTGAGTTCCAGGTTGCCTGGGTGCCCCATGCTCCTGTTCCTGAGCCAGGTGTTTTTCTCTTGGAGGACATCCAAACCATACCTACCTCCTCTGTGCCTTCAGCCCTGAGGGCTTCTTGCTGTCCCTTTGAAAGGCAAACCTCAGAGCCACACCTAGTTTCTGTCCCTGAGCTGATACTTTCTGGGGTGCTACCCTGGCCACAGCACCACTGTCCACCGCCTATCAGTCCTGATCACCCAAAACACATAAGCATGGGAATGAGGACCACATACTGACCATTCATTCGTCTTGACAACTGATTCGTAATTGGAGTAAGATAGGATCACTGCCTTCTTGACAGGAGAGACAGGATGAATGTCCCTCAACTTGTAGAGGATGATTCTTTTAATTCCCTTATTTATGTCCTTGTGCAATTGCTGGTGGGTGGGGAAGGAATTCAGAAGGGGAGGAGATCAGGATGTGGGATTTGCTGAACAAGGCTGATTTTAAACCCAAAGTGACCTTGCAAAACAGGGAATTGTCTCCTCCCCCTGCAGCCCCCAGGAAAACACATACCTACTTGATAGTGGGTATGTGTGTGTTGGGCTGAGAGGGGAATGGCTTCCGGAGAGCCCTGTTCTGGGAGCCACTGCTGCTGGGGACACAGAGGGCAGGAAGTTTAGGCCTTGCCCTGCCCACCTGTGCAGAGTGAGTATAGGGCTTTGCATCTCTTACTGGAGAGGTGGGTCCCTCTACCAGACTGAGCTGCTGAGGGAAGAACACGGGCTTCAGGGTCATTCATTCTTTCCTTTATTCATTAAATAAATATGGAGTCCTCAGGTGCCAGCTGTTCTGCTGTGTATCAGGATAAATTCACCTAAAAATCCAGGTTTCTGGCTTTCTGTAAAGATCGTAGATCTGGCTCACGACCCAGCGTTCCTGCCAGGTGTCCGGTGCTGGTGCTGAGCTGTGGCTGCCCGCCCTAGCATCACCTTCATCTAGCCCGTGTCACTCCTCTAGGCAGCCTGCCTGCAGGCACTTGATTTTGAGAACCCGGGTTTAATCAGCCTCTGCTTCCTGTACCAAAGGAAGGTGCCAAAGAAATTCTTGCTGTTTGTTACATGAAACTGACTCTAGATGGTTCCCTAAAGAGGTCCTGGACTTCTTTCAAACCTTTCCAGAGCTCGGTCCAAGTGCTCTGGGGTTCCAGAGGAGAACAAGTCCCTCCCCCCGGGGAGCTCAGATCAGGAAGGGACCCTGACGGACTAACCCTCCCCTTGGTATCCTAGGAGAAGTGAGTACACAGCACTATGGGTACAACAGCCTTGGTGAGAACGTGAACTTGCCCAAGCACTTGGAGGGCGGTTTGGCCACATCTCTCAAAATTTGAAAAGCCCATGACCTTTGGCCCAGCTGTTCCAGGGCCACGTTCCACAGGTGTGTTTGGAAAAGTGCACTGAGATATAGATGCAAGCCTGAGTGTTAATAAATGTTTGTAACAGCAACTAGAAGCCACCAAAATGTCCATCAGGGGTCTGAGTATGTAAGACGTGATGCTTCCATGCCAAGTGGCTGCAAGAGAGACTGTAGCTGTTTTTGTGCTGACATGGAGAGATTCAGAGTTGCATTTTCAGCAAAATACAGCCAGAAGCAGAGCAGTGTATATATGAATACATTTGTGTTATAAAAAAGGACTGTTGAAAGTGTGGCCTCTGACACAGCCTACCGGGGTGTGAGTTCCTGCTCTGCTGCTTGCCAGCTGTGTGACTTGGGAAAGTCACTTAACCTCTCTAGGTTTAGTCACCTCGGCTGTGCAACAGAGCTAATAATAGCATCTAATCATAGGGCTGTTGTGAGGGTTCAGTGTGTTTCATACACATAAAGCATGAACAGGGCGGGGACCAGAGTAAGTCCTCATCAGCTATTTTTGTTACTGTATATACTTATATAATTTTTTTTTCCCCTGAAAGTAACACAAAATGTTAGCAGGGGCTAGTTTGGGTATTGAAGGCAGGGGATCCATGTATTAAGGTGAGACTTCCTGTTTACTTTATACCTTTAGAAAAAAGTTCAAAATTTTTATCAAAGGCATTTTTAACTTTTATTTCAAATTCAGTTAAATACACACGCACACACACATATATCGCAGAGGAGGAAGCTATTTCTGTCTGGAGTGAAGTGGGAGATGGGAAGGTTAACAGAAGTGGTTATAGTGGAGCTGGACCTTAAAGAATCACCCAGGCAAAGAAATGGGCCAGGGGATGGTTTACTGGGTGGAAGAACCAGCATGTGCAAATGTCCTGAGGCAGGAAAGATCATGGGGAGCGGTGCAGGGTCAGGTTTCAGAGTCACAGAGGAGGAGCTGGGGATGAGGCTGGAGGGGTGAGGGTTCTCAAATGTGCTTGTGGATGCGGCCCAGGCCTCATGTACTCAAGCTCATACATGTTCTTAGGGAATGGAGAATAGATGATATATTTTTTAGTGGATATGAGAACACAGTGTCCCCATTTCCCAGATTAAAAATCCAAGGCACAGAGAAGTGAAGTGACTTGCCCAAGATCACACATCAAGTTTGGGGTACAGAGTTCCTCTTGACTTCTGGTGTCATCTTGTTCTGCTATGTAGTACATGCTCGATCAGTCCCACCCGATAGTATCTCAGTATAAGGTTTGGGAAATTAAAGTTTGGAGGGCAGATTACTTGTTAATTTCTTTATAGTCTCTCTCCTCACTCCCATGAGCTCTAGTAAGGCAGAAACTGCGACTGTTCTGTGGGCTAACGCATGCCCCAGGGCCTAGGACATTGTCAGGTACATGGCTAGGCACGCAGTAAATGTCTGTTGAATGCATGAATAAATAAGGTCACCTGGGAAGTCAGGGACAACCAGAGCAGGAACCCAGGGCTCTGCCCCCTTCCCCCACCCAGGCTGGGCTCTATCCATTGCACCAGGAAACCTAGACTCCAGGGAGGGAGGCTGAGCATTGTTGTTTGTTGAATTGTTTCCCCCCACCCCTTCCAAAAAAAGATATGTCGAAGTCCTAACGCCAGTACCTGATGATGTAGAAATAGGGTCTTTACAGATTTAATCAAGTTTGGATGAGTTCCTAGTGGGTTAGGGTGAGGCCATATGGAATAGGATGGACCCTAAGTCCAATGCCTGGTGCTTTATAAAGAGAGAGAGATTTGAAGACGCAGAGGAGACACAGGGAGGAATTCCATATGAAGACGGAGGCATAGATTGGAGTTATGCTGCCACAAGCCACGGAATGCCAAGGATTGTTGGCAACTACCGGAAGCTAGAAGAGGCAAAGAGGGATTCTACCTTAGAGCCTTTGAGGGGAGCAGAGCCCTGCTGACGCTTTGATTTCAGACTTCTGGACTTCAGAACTGTGAGAGAATAAATTTCTTTTGTTTTAAACCACTCAGTTTGTAATACTTTGTCATCGCAGCCCTAGAAAACTAAAACAGGCATCTGAGAGCAGGGTCTGGGTCTTGTGGTCTGTATTGCCCTTGGTGAATGTATGAATGGGTGGATGCAGACGTTGATGAGATAATCTGGCCCAGTCCTTTCATGAGTACCAGAGAGGGCAAGGGTGTAGACTAGGCTGCATAGCTGGTGGGCCCAGCCCGGCAAAGAGCAGAGCCTCAGGAAATGTAGTCACCCTGCCTGACATGGGGCTCTGGGCCAGCCTACCTCTGTGGGACCCCCTTCCCTCCCTACCAGACCAAGCGGTGCTGGCTGGAGTGGGGTGGCGGGCTGCGAGTGTGGCAGCTCTCACATTTGCAGGAATGAGACCATCTTTCCAAGCCACTGCCTGGGTTGGTTCCATCACTCACCGTGGCCCCCATGGACGGTACTAACGGTGTTCTCAGCTGTTGCAGCCAGCCTGCTCCACACACCTTCACCAAACCCTCAAACAGGCATGTGGGCCGCAACAGGGCCTCTAGGACCCCCTCTGCCTTCTTCCCGAGGTGAGAGGCCCTGAGAGAAGGGAACTCAAGGGAGACAAGGGTGTGAGTCCCAATGCTGCACACGTTGGCTGTGTGCCCTTGGGCCGGTCCCTTCCCTTTTCTGTGCCTCGGTTTCTGCCTCTTTAACCTCTGTGCTTGAACGCTGCTTTTGGAGTGGGAGGTGGGACAGTGTGATGGTACAGAGAGACCTTGACCAGCAGCGTGAGCTGGGGCAGCCTGCTCACCTCTGTGAACCTCGGGCTCCTCCCCTGTCAGATGGGGCAAGTAATCTAATCTCCTTCTCATCCACGGTGAGGACTAGATGATGTCAGGTACCCGGCACAGTGCCTAGTATGTAAAAACGTTCTGGAAGTGTGGCCATTGCTTTTATTACCTTTCTAGCATCATTGCTCCCATCCTGGCACCCGGAGCTCCAAAGATTAAAGCGTTTTATGCGGCTGGACCATCCCGTCTCCAAGCCTTTGCATGTGCTGTTCCTTTGCCCCTCAATGTCCCCCTGCAGCCCCTGTGCATCAGAGTCCCACCTGCTCACACTTCGAGGCTCAGCCCTGCTGGCCTGCCTTGCTTCTCAGAATCCCTCTGGACTGCATACTTTTTCCTCTGGGTGCCCCCTGAGGGTCTTATGCCCTATGTTGCAAGCCCTCTCTGCTGGCTCCTGTGTGCTTTCTCCCACCAGTCCAGGGGCCTTGCCCTCTGTCTTTGTGCCCCCTGCATGTCTCTCCCCCGCTTCACTTCCCCTGAGGCCAGTGAGTGCCTAGACCAGGCCCCTTGCCTCTCCAGCCCCAGGAGGTGACCGGCCTCATTCTTCAGGGACAGAGAACTGAGGCCAAGAGAGGGTTCAATTTCTCAGCTCTGCCACGCCCCACCTCTGTGGCCTGGGGCAAGAAACCTTGTGTCTCTGAGCCTCAGTGTCCTCATCTGTGCAATGGGGATGCTAATGGCACCTGCCTGGCAGGTTGTCATGGAGGTCATGGGAGCTGCTGTGAGAAGGTGGCTTCTCCTAAGGGCTAAGAGTGAGCTGCTGTTGTTATTATTGTTGTCGCTGTGGTTATCAAGTCTCCCAAGGCCACACAGCAAATAGGGAAGTGGGGTATCCTGGCTAGACTGGGTCACCCGGTGCCCAAGTCCAGCCAGTTTGCCCCCACCTATCTCCCTCCCACCTATGAGGCTGGCTCAGCAGCCAGATTTTAAGAATGGAGCATGTGCTGGGATTTCTCCAGGGGAGTTGGCAATGCCCTTCTCTCCTCTGGGGGGCGGCTCTGGAGAAGGGGCCAGGTGAGTGGCCAGTGATGTTGAAACAACAGTCTCCTGTTTGCTGTGAGGGGCTTAATGTTGTGACTTGCTTGTGTGCTGCCTCCCTATGTCTTACTCATCAGATATGCTCCCTGGGGACCGAGCAGGACTGCTTGGCTCCCTTGAGTTCCTTTCTCTCAGGGGAGCTCCTGGGAGTGGCACCTCTGCTCCCTCCAGAGGCCTTCTCTCTACTTTCTACATGGTAATGCCTGGCTGGGGAAAGCACAGCTCAAGTCACAGAAATGGTTGTCAGAGAGGAGCTGGCCTGGGAGTCTGGGGAGCCTCTGACCCTCCATCCCACCCCCAGCTTGCTGTGTGACCTTGGGTGCAGCGCCTTACCTCTGTGAGCTTCAGTTTCCTTACCTGGGGAATAAAAAGCTTGAACTCTCGCTCTAAGAAACTATGAAAATTCTTTCTCATAATCAGGAAAGGAAAACTGACTCTTTTATTCAAAGCTGTTGCTGTTGTTATTGTGTGTATGTATTTGCCTGGAATGCCACTCTCCCTCCTTTGCCCAGGAAGGGCTCACTTCAGGCATGCCTTCTTCCTCCGGGGAGCTTTCCCTGACCACCCTCCCTGGCTGGGTTAGGGCCCCTCCTCTGGCTACCCATAACCTTGGGCTTCCTTCTACAAGGCACCCATCTTTCTGTGGTGCAACTTGTTCTGCCCTTGGATTGAGAGCATCCTGAGGGTAGGTGTGGGGTGTCCTGCATCTTGGAATTTCCGTCCTTAGCAGAGAGGCTGATCCTAGAGGACCTCACTCAGTATTAGTGAAGTGCCATAACATCAGACAGTGGGAGGAGATTCTGGACTTTCTGATCAGGGCAGTTTCCTGGGGGCCAGGGGGAATGGAAGGCCCTGCTTTCAGGGTCTGTGAGGCCCCTCCCTGAAGCATCTTTGAATGACAGAGGTGGGTGGGTGTCCAGGAGAAGAGAGGTGAGGCCCTTCCCCTCTGAGGGTAGTGAGATTTTAACTTGCATTTCCCAGGCCTGATTTTGTTCCTGGGCTTTGCCAGAGCCCTTGGTTTTCCCAAACGAACCCTGCTGCGTCCCTTGGGGCCCACAGAGAGCGGCTCAGCCAGGCTGGGGCAGCTGGCACGTACTCTCTGATCCTTCCTTTCATTTTGGGCCTCTCTGAACATCCAGCCCTATGCCCTTGGTCCTCCGCGCTCAAAGCTTCACAGAAGCAGCTCAGCGGGAAGTGAGAGTCGCTCTGACCCCTCTAGTCTCTTAAAACTCTTGTAAAGGAGTAATACCCTGACGAGAGAGTCTCCTGTCAGATTTACATTTTTTTAATGCCAACTACCGCTCCGCGGGTTTCAAAATGGGAAAGCTGGGCTCCATGGTGAGGATCAAGGGACAGGGAGAGATCCAGGGGCCGACTTCTTTCCTCACTCCCTGCTCTGGGCTGAGGGCTGTTGCCTGCCCGGCTGCCCAGGGCGGGTAGCCACCAGGCCAGCCACGGGCCAGGCTCCCCGTCCCCTGTCCCCACCTGCTCTGGCTCCTCTGTGGTCCTTCTCACCCCACACCAAGCACGTTCCTGCCTCTGGATTCCTGGGTGCCCTGCCTCCCGCTGAGAGTCTCCCTCCTCTCCTAGCTCCTGAGCTGAGTTCGTGTCCTTGGAGGAGCCTTTCCCCGACCAGTAGGGAGATTATCCTTCTGCTCCACCCTTTAAGTCCACCTTTGGAGCCCAGCGTTAGAAAAGACAAAGGCTTGGAGCGCGAGAGATCTGGGTGTAAAGCTTTGCTCTCTAGCCATTAGCTTTTGGAATCTGGTGACTCACTAACCATCCCTGGGCCTCAGGTTCCCCATCTGGAAAGTAGGTATGAAAGCACCCATCTCCGAGAGTGGCCTGGAGGACAGGCGGTTAACGTGTGTGACTTGCCCAGTGCTGAGCCTGAGGGCAGCCCTGCTCCAAGCCTGGCCCTGGGACCAGCACCATCTCCACACTGTTTATTACAGAAACTGAGAGTAAGAATTAGACACTGGTACAGCAACTTGGCATTACCATGATAACTTATTTTACAGAAGTATCTTTAACAGATTAGAGAATGAATTGATTGCAGATGAAAAGTGGTCCTTTCACACTGAGAATTTGGGGAGCCTTACCCTGGCATGGAAGTCTCAAGAAACTATTTTCATTCATTCATCTATGTATCCATCCATCCATCCATCCATCCATCCATCTATCCATCCATCCTTCGATCATGAGTTAAGCCCTCATTACGATGCTCAGAGGAGCTAAATTGACTTCTGGCTGTGACTCCTCATTTATTGAGTCTCTTGGGGCAGGGAGGAAAGTAGGCTTGTCTCCCCATTTCCTCCAGGGGGTGGGCAGACGCAAATTTGCTTAACAAAGCTCAGGTAATTAGACCCACATTACATTATCTTTGGGGGTGGGATGGGGTGGACCAGGAGAAGCCCCGTCCCCATTTCCCATCACTTGTTCTGGCTTGGCACTCATCTTCCTTTTTGATGGGAAAACTCTGGGCAGAATTTACTTTAACTCTGTCCTTCATCTTCCCCAAAGTCAAAGGCAGAGTTTGCCACTCTCCCCATTTCCTTTTATTATGGAAAATGGGAAAACGACAAGTAATTGTTTGAAGATGTTAGAAAGATTGCATTTTGTTTTGCAACTATCAGCTTAAAAATAATGTTTAAGAGATTATGAATGGGTGATTAACTATTTCTTCCATTACTTCCTTCTCAGAATAGTAACTGCAATGATTGTGATATGCACAGTAAAACGGAGGCCCCGCTATCTAAAACCAGGAGAGAGAACAAGTAGCCAGTGTCCCTTTTGGGGTGAAATTCTACCTCTCAGACCTTGGAGGAGGCTGGGCTAGGCAAGGTGGTGAATGTTGCTAAAACAAACATGGTCTCCATGTGCTAATTTCTCTCCACCGCCCCATCGCCCCGTCCCTCCCCACTCCTTGTATCAACAGCTGTAATGGGACTGCAGTCAAATTCAGTATTCACTGCCTTTCCTGAGTCAGTTAGTTTTGGGTGAAAACAGTTTTTGATGCGGCTCTATTGCGCCATTTTAGTGGGTGTTTATCATTTAAAAGGAACAATTTTAATACCTACATTTGCCTTACAGTATGAGCCATAAATGTGATTTAGGCTTCCCTTTATAATAGACTCTTACAAGCGATTTCCTAGGCTCCAGAAGAACCATTCCTCCAAGCAGTGGCCATGAAAATGAACAGGCTTTTGCTTCTTTTCCAAAGTGTTCCTTTTTAAATACCTTCTGAAATTATTGAACGAAAGCTGGGTAAATGGGCTGATCTGTGTGCCTTCCTTGCTGGGAATCTGGAGCTCCTGGAAATGCCTTGGGGTAGGACGGTTCTCCCACAGTAGGAGGTAAGACCCAGGAGGTGTGGTGCTGATGTTGTGTTGATGTCCAGGGGCTGTTTGTCCTCCCTCTTGCATCTTCTCTGGCCTCCAGCTTCCGCATCTGTAACAGGGCGGAGGCGGTGGCAGTAATACAAATCCCCTGTATCGGTGCTACTCAGAGTGAGGTTTGCGGGCAGGCGGCATCAGCATCACCTGGAAGCTTGCTAGAAATGCAGTTTCTCTGGCTGTGCCCAGACTTGCTGTATCGGAATCTGGGGGTGGGGCCCAGTGATCAGCGATCAGTTTTCTCAGCCCTCCAGGTGATTCTGATGCATATGCTAAAATATGCTCTGCCTTCTTGGGAGCAGAGCTGGGAGCCTGTGAAACATCAGGGCGAGCCACTGAAAGAGTTCACAAGTTCCTTTAGCGAAAAGATTTCCCAGTCCTGGGAAGCTGTAGGTCCCCTGTGTGCTTAGGACCCAAATTGGCTTATGACAAAAATAGTGGGTTCAGTGTTGGACACCACAAGTCAAGGTTGGATATTTGAAAGACTGGAGGGTGTGTCTTGAGATGACAAGGGGGATGGTGAAAAATCTGGAAGATGAGACTTTGTCCTGTTTGTTCAGAGTTACCCAATAGATACCCACTGGCCCCCAAGGTGCTCCCCACACACCACACTGCCGTGGGCACGGGCACGGGTGTGTTTAACCTGGAGAATAAGGAGGAGAGGCAGAGACCTGGAGACTGTCTTCCATTTACTGGAGGTCTGGACCATTGATAATGGAGTTGACGTCTCCGCAGCTTCCGAGATGCCCCAGGGAGAAAAGAGGCAAATAAGAGAGCGTGTTCTCCATCACTGGGGGTGTGTAGGCAGAAGCGGCTGACCGTGGCGCTGCTTACCATCAAGGGCACTCCTACTTTTTGTTCCAGCCCACAGCTGACCTTCTTGTGGCCTCTCTTCTCCAGGGTGGGAAGGCCATTAACCTCATGAATGAGGAAAGCCCTCCTGCCTGGATATGCCACTTCCTGCTGAGAAATGCCTCCATTCGGGGGAAAAATGGGATTAATTTTTAGCGGAAGCAGCAGTGGCTGAACGTGCAGTTTTCAAATTGTTGACTGTGATATTAAGTAACAAGCAGACTCCTGTCCAATGGATGTTATTAAAATTAACTGTTTTAGCACTACATTTAGAATCAAAACCAATCTGTCACTCCTAAATTGGTTTCTTTCAACTGCTATTTGCGGGTAAAATGAACAGTTTTAACAATTACATCTCCAGTGCAAATCATAAACTTGATTTACAGGAAAACACTTAATTTACTGCCTTTGACTATGCACCAGAGCTGCCAATTATCTGACTGTAAATTTCCCCCCTTGGTTATTTGCTTCTTAAACAGCAACCTTGGTCCTGTTGCCTCACTTGCGTTTGGGCCCAAGGCCCTACCTGGGATTGTAGACTCTGATTTGGGGTTTTGTCTGTGAAGACTTGGGTGCTCAAAAGTAGATGGGGATCTATACAGAGCTGGATCCCTGAGGGCCCTCTGTTCTGTGCTGTTGCATGTTGTAAAATATTGAGTGGAATAGCACCGCTATTTAACTAATCTGGGTGAGCCATTATGGGGGGAAAATCAGTGTGTTTGAGCAGGAAGGCCCTTGGAGCAAACTAATAAATGATTCATTTGTTCATCAAACAGTTGATTAAACAGCCGTTTTTCCCAAGCGAGGAACTGTAGGCTGTGCTGTGATGGATGCATGCCCCACGGTCCCTGCCCTCAACGAGTTCACAGTCTAATAGGAAAGACATGTGCTAAATACCATCACTTTGTGATGTAGTCAATCACTCCTTTAGTGGTTGGCTGTTAATAAGCTGACGTGCTGGGGCCCACTGAGAGGCAATAGTTCTGCTCAGTGGTGCTGGGTGGGGGAAGAAGGTAGGCAGAAGCTTTGTACAAGTTCCGTTTTGAACTGGGCCTTGAAGGGTCAGTAGGAATTTTTCAGGTAGAGGAGGAGAGGAGAGGGCATTCCAGGCGGAGAGAGCCGACTCTTGCACAGAGGAGCAGGGCATTTTCAGTGAGGGGTGCTGCCGTCAGGCCTGGCAGGAGGGGTGGGCGGCATGACTGCTTGGAGCTAGGGTGGAGCCAGGATTCCTCTTTTAAGGAATTTAGGAATCTAGGTTCTGCCTGGTTTACGGTTGACCTCCTTTTCTAGCTAAGCAAATGTAAGTTCACAGCTCTGAAATGGCCCTCGTCAGTCAGGAGGGACTGTGAACGCCAAGAAGTTACAGGATGGAGGAGGGTTTCCTGGTATTTTGAGAAGGCAGAATGCATATGCAAACCACATGCAAATGAGATGCAAGCCAGCACCTGCTCTGTATTGTGTTGTCAGCTGGCTTTCTGCAGCAGGGAGGGTCCTGTGCATTTCAACAAAGGTGAACAAAAGTAGCTGAGCTACGGGACACTTCATGAGGCTGCATAAAAAATAGAATTGCCCCGAGATTTTCCCTGCTACGGGTCCTTCTGTAGAGGGGAGAGTCTTACTGGGAGAGCGAAGGACCAGAGTTTAGGCCCCAGAAGGGCAGGATGAAGTCCCCACAGTTGCCACCGGGAGGGAGCCCAGGACTCAGGATTTCTGGGGTGTGGTTTCCTTCGGGGAGGCTGATGGGCTGGCAGGCTGGCTTGGGAGCCCGGGGTTCTCATCCCCTCTGCACCCCCCACTCCTCTGCGCTCGGTGTCCCCCTCAGGAAGGGCGAAGGGGGATCTGCGGTGAGTCGGGGGTCTGTGGCTTTCTGCCGACTGCCAGCGCTGACTGCCTCCTGAGCCCCAGCCGGATCACTGAGACGGGATGGTGTTGCAGGCTGTTCTCCTCACAGGGGACTTGAGGGTAACACCCTGGCCTCGTATGCCCGTGAGCTGTGCTGGAGAGCCGCTGTGGGCTGGGGTCCCCAGGGCCACTGAGGGAAAACTGGGAGCAACTCAGAGGAGGTTTCAATCCCAGGCTCCCTCTTTCTGCAGGGATTCGATCAAGAAACAAGAGCGCAAGGACCCCTGCAGCCCCCCGGCCTCCTATGACAAGGGGGTGGGGTAGCACCCAGGCCCTGGAAGCTTACAAGGCCAACTCTTCTTACTCTGCTGTGTGGCCTTGGGCGAGTCCCCCTGCAGTGTTTTTGTGCCTCTTGGACGCCAGACCAGATATTTCACATAAGAAATTTTCCCTGTTGAGAGTCACCCCACCCTGACCTGAGCCCCTTTGGGGCAGGGGCTGGTGCACAAACATTTTGGAGAGCCAGGGGTGGCATGGGTGTCCAGGCCTCCAGGACAGACGGCAGCCTCAGGTCCCTGCCGCCCCGTGGAGGGAGGCTCGCTGCATCTGTGGGTCCTGGGGGTTGCTCGCAGCCTGCCCTGCGCATCCTGATGCCCTGCCCCTCTATCTTCTTCCGTCTCCTTTTTCTCTCTCCCTGTCTCTCCGGCCCGCTCCCTCTCTACTTTCCCTGCGTGCCTGACTTGTCCTCCGGGTGTGGTTTTTTCTGTGCTCTCTCTCACGTTCTCTGGGTCTGGCTCTCCTCCTACCTGCTCTACCTGCCTCTGTCTCTCTTGGGACCCCTCCCTCCATCTCCCTCTTCTTGCCTGGCTCCTGAAGCCCAGTTCCCTCTCCCCTCCTCCATGTTCTCCCGCCTCCGCGCCTCCTGTCTTCTCCCATCTGCGTCCACCCCACCTTCCCCCACCCAGCTCCCAAATCATGAGCACTTTGGGGGAAACTGAGGAAGGGTCTCTGATGAGGGTGGGGGGGCAAGAAGGGAGAGGACGAGAACTGCTGGCCTTCAGCAGGTGGCACTGTTGGGCGACTTTTGCTTGTGAAACCTTTCAGAACTGAAAAAACACTGGAATCTAATTGGCATTTGAGAGCCCTTTTTAAAAAAAAAAATAAAAATAATGACTCTCATTTCCCAGGCATCATTAAACAAGGTGCAGTGTTTGTGTGTGTGCGTGCGTGTGTGTATGTGTGAATGCAGATGTCTGCATATGAGCCAATGGGGCTGGAAGTGTAGCGGTGTGTGAGCACATGCCATGTGTGCCTGAGTCCGTGTGTACATGTGTAGTAGAGATGTGTGTGTAAGAGTGTTTGTGTGCAGCTATGTGAATGTGGGTTTTCACGGCTCAGTGTGTACCAGTGTGAGGGGAGTCTATACATGCGCAACTGTCAGTGTTGGGCCCACGGGTCTATGCCTATGCGTGTGTGTAGCTGCGAGTGTGTGAGCATGTAGGTGTACCGGTGGGGTTGTGTGGGGAGCACAGATGAGGTATTTGCGTCTTCACATATGCCCGCTGGTGGCGGTTTAGCGTAGTAGATGAGAGGGAGAGCCGTGGACTCAGGCCTCCAGGTTTCAATTCTGGCTTCACATTTATAGCTGTGTGATTTTGACCTAGTCCCCTAACATCTCTGAGTCTCAGATTCTTCAACTGAAAAATGAGATAATAATAATATCTATCTCTGGATGATTGTGAGGATGAAATAGAATCATCTGTGTCAAGGGCCTGGCAGGGCACCGTCAAAGGCTCAGAGCCACAGTGCATCAGTGTGCGGGTCAGTAGGGCACAGCCTCCTGCCGTCCAGCTCCACTGGCTGGCGGGGCTGGGCTTGCTGGGCCCAGAGGCTTGAAGTGCTGCTCTCTCCAGGGGCTTAGAGGCCCAGGGTGGCTGGGGGTGCATCCCAAGGGCCTCTGGGTCTGCAGGACAGAACCAGGGCTGGAATGACCCCCATGGTGGAGATCCGAAATGCAAGAGCTGGAGGGGACCTCAGGGGTCATGATTTCAGCTCCTCATGTAAGGAGGGGAGAAGGCAGCCTAGAGGGGCGAGGGCCAAGTCAGGACCAGGCCAGTGTCTGAGGGCACTAAGCTAGGCTGAGTCCCAGCCTGGGGCCTGAGGGCAGAACAGCTCCTTGTAACCCTGACTCCCTCCCCTTGTCTCTCTCCCTCCTCTTCCTCATGTCTGTGGTGACCTTGTCTCTTACAGCTGAAAGTGGAGGGGGAGCCATCTGTTCTGGTTATCTACTGAAGTTTAACATCATCCCCACCTTTAGTGTCTGGGAACCGTTGGTTGTTATTGTGCCCAATTCCATGGGTTGACTGGGCTAAGCTGGGGTCTTATGTAGTGGCCAGGCTGGAGGTCACCTGAGGCACGGCCACTTGCCTCCCATGCCCGGCTTCTCAGGGTCCCTGGCCTCTCTGTCTGGGCAGTGTCCCCTCCTCCAGGCCCCTCCACATGACTTGAGCCTCTCCCAGCAGGGTGGGCTCAGGGTAGCTGCACTTCGTAACAGAGCATCTGAACTAAAGTATCCACATTAGAGACGATAATATAACGTTAAATGTCCTAGTTACAAAATAAAATACTAAGTTTGAAGCATGTACGGCTGTGTGGAGAGTCCAGCAGGCTGAAGCGGATGATCAGCTATGGTCGTAAAATCAAATCCGCCAACTCCCTGCAGTTTCTGTTTTCTTTTGTTTTTCTCTCCACACATTTCAAGAGATTTTATTTTAACATGGAGGCTGGCTCCAGGGTACAGAAAGTGGCGGCAGCTGGGCTAGTCGAGGGCTGTGCCTTGAACTGGCCATGCCAGTTTCCGCTTTCTACTGGACAAAGCAGTCGTGGCCCACCCTGGTTCAAGAGGGTAGAGAAACAGAACCCGCTTCTTCATGGAGGGGAGCAAGGTGGTATTGCCAGTGAGCCCGGGGGGCTGGTGATGGTGGCATATGGGCATCTTTGAAAATGCAGCATCCTAGTGATGCCACAGCATCCTAGTGACGTCGTAAGGGGACGACAGTGCCGGTCTCCAGAGCGCTGCTCTCTGTCACCGCATCCAGGTCTTGGAGCAGCCTTCCGCGGCAGGGCTCTCCCCACCTCCTCACTCACCGTGTGACCTTGGGCAGCTCCCTTCGCTCCCCAGCATCTCAGTTTGCACATCTGTAAAATAGGAGGATAATACCAGAGCCCGCCCCATCCAGCATGCAGAACACGGCCTGGCACACAGCAAGGCCTCGGAGGTGTCCTTGTCACTATCGTCATCCTTGGCTGCCCCTCAGCTGAGAAAATAGAGGCTCAGAGAAGTTAAGGGATTGCCCAGGGCTGCACAGTATGGAGATGCCAGAGCCGGGCCTGGAACGCCAGCGTTCCCCCTCCAAACTCCACACTGTCCCCTCGGAGGCTTTGTGTTGTTAGGAGAAGGCTCAGAGGGGCTGGGGAGCAGGAAACAATAGGAAGATGAGGAGTCGAGGGAAACATTGTCCCATCTCAAGTTCTAGGCTGTGTCTCCTGGGACGCCCAGATTCACGTACTGTCTCCTGATTCATCACTGGCCCTTCTGTCCCAAGCCCCCCACTTTGATTACAGCCCCTATTCCCGGAGTGGTGTTGGGACCAGCCCCAGACTTCTCTGGGCCGGGAGTCATTTCACAGCTTCCCATACTGTCCCAGCCACCCAGGCCCCCGTGTCCTCCCAGCCACCCAGGGAGGGGCCGCTGCCCCTTCCACAGGAGAGGAAACTGAGGCCGGGAGAAGTCATGCGGCTCCTCCAGGTCCCCTAGGGCTGGCCTCACTGCAGCTCTGACTGCTCTAGGCATGGCCTGCTGCCCCCGCTCTCTTCTCTCCCTCCAGCAGGCCTGCACAGGCTTCCAGACCCGCACCCCAAAATGACGGTCCCGTTATGCTCCTGGCTTTCCAAGCCCTGCCGCGTTTCCCAACTGTGCTTGCTGGAGCTCTAGTCCCACGAGAAGCTCGGTGATGAAAGGGCTCTGTGGTCAAATGATCTGGGAAACGTGGCTTCCTTCACCCCTCCCTTCTCAGGACCCACGCTGTGTGTCATAAATGGAAGGCCCTGAGGATCCTTGGTAAACAGATGGGTTCACTCGGGTTTAAGCCAAAGCTTGCCAAATTTAATCATAGCATCCCACCCTGCAACACACACACATACACACACACACACACACACACACACACACACACACACCACACACCTTCTTTTGTTTCGCAAAATCACTTTTTAACACGCGTTTTTGGAATATTCTTTAAGAAATGTGGCCTAAGCGGTAAAGTCCAAATCTCTACCCTTGGTATTCAAAGGAAGGGCTGCGTAGCTGGGATGCAACCCTGTTTTCAGTTTTCTCTCTCTCGGATCCCAAAGAATCCTTCTCCTCGGCATTCCCTGGTCTACACAGGACTCGTGGCCTCTCCCATCCCAGTTTTTACTCAGACCTCTCCACTCACTCCTCCAGGGACACCCCCAGCCAGGGCTCACCTCCCTGGGTGGGCTGTGACGGCCGTGCCTCCCTCTGTGATGGGTTACATACCGTGTTAGTCGCTTTTTCACGCATCAGTCTTGCGCCCTGAACTAAACCTGAGCTCTTTGCAGACACAGACGCCTGGCAGGCCGCAGTGTCTCCTGATGCCCTCCCAGGCCCAGCACAGACAATGCACTGTTCATCCTCGTGGCTGGGTTGGTGGGCAGCGGGCACTGGGAAAGCTGAGGAGGGAAAGGCATTTTGATACCTCGCAACTGGCTGACATGGCTGGAGTTTCACGCTCAGGTGCAGAGGGACTGGTAACTCACTCTTGGCCTTGGTGTCGGAGTCCCAGGCACTTGGGACAGTACACATCCCTGGTCCATACATCTGTCCCATGTTCAGTTTGAGCTGAACTTGGAACCAGCACTTCCCTCCTTATGTATCCCTAGGAGAGATAGGAACAAGAGGAAGTGGCTTCAGCTGAGCAGCAGAGACCCCAGCTGGACTCAGGAATAGCTTTCCAGCTCGCGAAGACTGTGGGCCGTTTGACAGATTAGAGTTCAGGGACAAGTCTTAGGCTTAGGGGACCTTCTGTGTCGTCCTTAGGGACTTTAGGGGTGGCTGCACCCCTCCTGGTGGGGAAACACATGACCTCTTTGGGGGTTTTCATCCCTGTGATTTCCAGGCTGCCAGCTCCCAGGGTCCCTGGCGTCATAGGGGAGGAAGGAGTTGTGGGTCTGGGGAGTGAGGGTGGGAGAGGAGAGGGTCGTGGGGAGGGGTCTGTGCAGCGGGGGGCCTGCCCAGATGAAGGGAGCTGTCATGCTAAGCCAGCTCCAATGGCTCTTGGAGCCACTCTGGGGCCTCCCCCAACCCCTTCATGTGCTGCAGTTATTTTTAGCGCTGGGATGTGCAGAACATGCTACAGAGAAATAGAGTGGAAAATCTGACACTCAGAGCCCCACTTTGAGGGAGACACAGTTCCTCCAGCCGGGCCTCGCTCACGTGTCTGATTTGCATCCTTCACGTTTCTCCAGGCAGCCTGACTTTCAATTCTGTGGACTCCCCGAAACTGGCTCACAGCCCGCTCGGCAGGCTCCAGGGTCCTGGGACCTGGCGGTCATGGCTCCGGTCAGGTCATTCTTCCTTCTGCCAACCATTGGAATGGTGACCTGCATACAAAGACAGGGTTCTAAACGAGAAGAGCCCAGCTCTCATCTCCTGGGCTGCAGTGTGGAGAAGGCAGGGTGGGTCTTAGGACTCCTGTTAGGTAGGGGATGAAACAGAGGCTCAGAGAGGGTGTCGTGGGACCCAAGGTTGCACAGAGAGGGAAGAACAGAGCTGGCCCTTAGGAGAGCCTGCACCTCAGTCTTGGGTGTCAGCACAGAATGTAATGTCTAGGAACCCTGGAATCGAAGTCCAAAATGGCTTGGGAGGGGTGCAAGCAAAGAAGACACAAAACTTGCTCAGAGGCAGGGACAGCTCTCCCCTCCGGAGGCTAGTGTAGTAGGTATTTAATTAAACATTACTTCAGGTTTTTTTCCTCTTATTACAAAAGCATGCATGTTCTTTGTAGAAAATTTAAAAATACAGATAAGCAAACAGAAGAAAATTAAAAACACCCCTAATCCTAGCACTCAGAGATAAACCCTGTAAATATTTTGGTATTTTGGTGGATATAGTGCCAGGCTTTCCCTTTTTCCTTTTTAAAACATTTTCATTTATTTTTAATTACACATAAAATATAGGAATGCATTCTTGTTAGAAACATTCACACAATACAGACCAAACTAACCATCTCCCCTCCCTCCCAGCTTCCCTTCCCGCAGAGGCACAGTTATAATTTTGATGTGTATCGTTCCTGATCTTTCTCTGAGTGCACACACGCATTTATATCTGTACATATAGAGATACATGGTTTTATTTTTAGTGTGTTCAGATGTTTTTTTCTTCAACAGAAATGGTATCATGCTGTATGTATTGTTCTGCACTTTGATTTTGTCACCTAACTATTAGTCTTGGAGTTTTCTCCATGTCACTACTTATAGCTCTAACTCGTTCGTTCTAACTGCTGGGTAGAATTCCTTAGCACAGATACATCAGAGTTTATTTAGCCATCCCCCTGGTGATGGGCTTTTAGATTGCTTCCACTTTTTTTTTTTTTTTGCTATTGCAATGCTGCCTTCCATGCTCTTGAACATGCCTCCCTAGGTGAGAATACTTTTCTAGGATCAAAGCTGAGAAGAGAAATTGCTGGTCACTCTCTTTTCACACACATTAAGAAAATGGGAGCATCTTGGACCAACTGCCATAGGAACTTGCCTTCTTCACTTCTCCATGTTAATAAAAAGGCAGCTGTGACAGCACTTCCCAAAGTCTGCTCTGGACAGCACTAAAGTCCAGTGAGACATTAATAGGTGTGTCTGGGGAGGAAAAAAATCAGGGCAGGTGTATTGTTGAGCTCTTGGAAATTCACGAATGCACACTAGTATGTCAAGAGATGTCCTGAAGTAAAGAAACGTTTGTCTTCATTTAGCATGGCTTCTCCCAATTTGAGGGCTGCGGTGTAAGAAACACAGATTGTGCCCTCCCCACATCCCCTTGGCCCTGCCACTTCAGTGCAGGGCTGGCCCTCCTTCCACCTGCTGGCGCCTGCATTTTGTGGCCTGAGGACTTTCTCTAGCTGCAGGGGCCTGCTCAGCTGCCCTGTGGCAGGCAGGAATGCATGCTTTTGTCTCCAACAGCCCTCGATCAATGACTTGCAGGGAGTCGGTATATAAATACTCCAGCTCCCTCACCCTTTGGGTAGGACACCTCTAAGGTAAGTGTTTTAGGTTGGTCCCAGAGTTTACCCAGAGGAATTAGACTCCCACCATCCACCGTGGTGGCTGGTTTGAAAACACACCCCTCATTACTGCCTTCCATGTCTCACCTCCCCACTTCTCTACTTTCGCCTCCCACGCATTCAGGTGTACCTGCATTCGAGTCCTGGGTCTGCTCCAGGGAGACCCCCTAACTAAGACTCTGATAATTGATTACTTCTTAATGGCGTCATGTGAATGTCCGGAGTATTTTTCTCAACCCAACCCACCCTGCATTGTTGGATGTTAAAGGTTGTTTCCATCCTTTTTTTTTTTTTTTTTTGCTATTGTAAACAATCCTGTGGTGGACATCCTTGAAGCTCAATTCTTAATTATTTCTTTAGGGACTATTCCTCGACATAAAGACACTGGTTCAAAGGCGAGCATTTTTCTAAGGCTTTGGGAAGTATTTGTGGCATCTGTATTGTCCCCTTCTTGTCTTGCTCTATTACCACCTTGCAGCCCACAAAGGGCCCAGAGGGGCCAGCAATGGGTGTGCTCAGGGGATCTTGAGGTCGATGAGGGTCTCTTGTAGGGACTGGGAAAGGCAGATTAGAGGAGGTGTCTGGCAGGATCCAGGGAGACAGACAAATATTGACCTGGGAGTTCACAGTAAGGGGTTTGGAGCTTGGTGGTTAGGGTGCCTCTTCCCAGGTTCTTGTTCCAAACCGTTCTCATCCTGCAAGGCCTATCTGAAACTCCACGTCCTCCAGGAAGCCTTTCTTGTCTTTTCTAGCCCTTGTGAGCCTCCCCCGGAGGCGGCACACGATTCAGTACTAATCCTGTATGGTCCAAGCCACATCCTGTGGGTAGAGGTTCTGTCTGTGAGAGTCAGTGTTATGCACAGGACAGATTTATGTGCTTGGGGTTTAATAAATGCTTGTGGTAAGAGCTCTGGCTTGGGAACCAGGGAGCCCGGATTCAAATCCCACCTTTGCCTGTTGACCCCTGGGGGTGGGCCCGTGGGCCTCAGGGCAGAGGCCCTGAGGTGGGCTTGAATGGGAATGAGCACAACGTGGGCCTGCTCTCTCCCTCCCCAGCCTCTGGTTTCACCCCCTTTCCAGGGAGTCTGTATGCCATGAGCCCCAGAGGCTGGGCTGTCTGCATTCTGCATGGGCTGCGAATATCAGTGTGCCTTTCTTTTTATCCTTCCAGGTGCACGTTTCCGGAGACAAATATACCCTCCATTCCCAGCCCCTCGATCTGTCTAAACACAATTTGACATGCGTTGCTATTAGCTTAGCACCTTATCAAATAATGCGGCTTGATCGAGATAAAAGGTTTTACAACCCTTGCTGCCTTTGTTTCTGCCTGCATTCACCCGCCGAGACAGCTAATAATTACTACCAAAGACAAAGAGAAATCTATACGCTCAGTGTTGAGGTTCCCGTGTGCATGTTAAGCAGCAGCTTGAGGAGACAGAGCAGGGAGGAGACGCCCCGAGTGCAGCCTGTGCCCCCAGACGGGGCCTTGCTCTCTGCTGGGTTCCAGGGCTGCAGGTGGAGAGAGAGGTGGGAGTGGGCCCCAGTGCCCTGCCTTGAACATGTCAAGTCCTGGTTAGGAAGGATGGGAGCTAAGTGCAGGGTGAGGCAGGGGGCACTGGCATAGAGGGCATGGCCCCACTCAGGGATGCTGGGGACCTAGGACCCTGGCTCTGCTACTGGGTCACGCCGTGAACTTGGGTATATCTCTTGCCCTGTGTGGGCCTCAGTCTCTGCTTCTGTAAATGGGACTCCTCAGGCAGTGTGGTGGGAAGTCTGGAAATCTCGGTTCTTAAGTTTGCTCGGATGTCAACAGGCAGTACGTGCTGTTCTGGGCCTCAGTTTCTCTATTTGGAAAATGAGAGTCTGATTGGGATGATGGCTATGGGCTTTTCAGGGCTCGGTCTTAGGCAGGGGATGACACAGCTGGTGTCTCCCTGGGCGTCTGTTCCGTGGGCAGACCAACATGAGGCATTGGCTGTGGGTGCTGAAGAAGGAGGAGACATAGGCTTTGAACCCAGAAGCTTTTCCAGAGAGGTGGTTTTCATCCCAGAACTAACAAACACAGAAAGTGAAATGAGAGCTTGCAGTGGAGGGCTCACTGCAAACTAAAGTAGTCTGAGAAGGCTTCCTGGAAGAGGAGAGCCTGGATGCTTTCAAGGGAGATGGGGTGGACCCTTGAATGGAGGTGTGTACAGCAAGAGCAGTGCTATGGACTGAATGTTTGTGGGGCCTTTGGGAGTTGACTAGGTCATGGGACCAGAGCCCTTATGAATGGGATTAATACCTTATAACAGAGACCCAGAGAGCTCTCTCACCCATTCCATCATGCAAGGACACAGGGAGAAGACTGCTGTCTGTGAACCTGAAAGCAGGCTCTCACCAGACACTGAATGTGCTGGTGCCTTGATCTTGGACTTCCCACGCCTCCCAACTGTGAGAAATAAATGTTATTTGTAAGCCACTAAGCCTGAGGTATTCAGTTATAGCACCTCCAGTGGACTGAGACAAGCAGTAACAAGGATCATGAATAAGGTGGATTGTGGGACTTGTGAGTCTCTGATAGAATGATCTGGACTTTAGCACTTGCAGGTACCAGTCACTCGCCAGTGGAAAAGGGTTATCCGCGGCTCTCAGAACTGAAGCGACTGCCTGGATTTTCTTTTCCCCACAGCTGCCCAGGGCTGTGGGGAGGGGTAGAGCCAGTGGTGTGCTAATAAATGTTTAGCAACAAGTCCTCTGGGGGTAAAAACACTTTGATTTGTATAATTTCCCAGTTTCGACGGTGTAAATACTCCCATCCTGGCTGATTTCAAGTTAGCAATGTGATGTCACTGAATGTGGAGTTGGGAAGAGATACACAATTGGCCCTTATGATTGGGTATGAGCTAGTTCCGGCCCATCACAGGTTGGAGCTCCGTTTAAGCCCAGTTTAAGTCAGATCAGAGACTCACGGTATGTCAAGGCTTAAGAGGCAAGGGATGGAAAGTAGCACACATGCCACCTCTACTCCTATCTGTGCTTACAGCAGGCATCACTAATCAATCATGTCTCTGCTTAAACCCCAGATCCTTCTCATCAGAGTGCTCCAGGCAGCCACTACCAGTTGATTGGGGTTGGTATGTAAAATGACAGCTCCTTGCCATTGCTGATCTAGACTAACATCCTTAATGTACAGACGAAGAAACTGAGGCCCAGATAAGGGAGATCACCTAAACAGTTTAGAAAAGCTGAGTCTGGAAGCCCAGTGGTCTGCCTTCCAAGCCTCCACTCTCCTGTTCTCCCACACTCTCATCTCTCCCTTTAAGAGAAGCAACAAGGGCAAAACGTACCTTGTTGCTGAGAGAGGTGGCTTTGGGCCTGGACTGGGCAGGTCTGTTCCCTGAAATTCCTACCTTGAAGACAGAGATGAATCCCCTCCTGTTCATGACTTCTTATCACAAAGACTCGTCGGCAGCGAATTGCCATTTTGCTCTGTGCCCTTTTTTGGAGTACGTGTGTGTGTGCGTGTGTGTGCGTGAAGACTTACGTATCTCTGCACACACAAACGGACATGTTTGCATTTCCTATTAGCTGGTGACAAAGTTGGGGCCCTCCCCAGAGAGCAGCAGCCCTCCAGAGTGCGCCTGTCTCCCAGATTTATAGTAGGAGCCAGGCACTGAGTCATGATTTATCCCGAGACTGGCTCTAGGCCAGCCCGCTCACGGCTTGGCTGCGATGCGTCTGGCTTGCTCTCTCTTTTTCCTTCCCCTTTCTTCTTGGCCTTTTCACATAGTCACCCTCAGACACCATGCTTCTGGGAAGCCCTTCCTCGTCCCAGGCGCCTGCTGTCTCCTGTGCCTCCTGCTTGCCTCCGGCTTCCCTCTCGTCACCCTGAGTTGGGATTCTTTGCTTTCATGCCTGTTTCCCTCCTGGACTGGGAGCTCCTAGAAGGCTGTGTTTCTTTCAGTAGAGCAGGTCCTCCATCACTGGTTGAATGAACCCCAGCACCCCGTTTCACTGTCCCTTCTCCGTGCCTCTCTCCATAGTTGTCCTCATCTTCCTGTGATTTGGAGTCCAGGATTTGTCAGGAAGAGGTCTGGGGGCCTTGCAGTCATTCTTGCTCATTGTTAGGTGGTGCACACTCTTCTGGCCAAGTGTGTTTTTGTTTTGGGCATTGCTCGGAAGAGTGGGCTGTGCTGTGTCACTGTCACAGCACTGCCCTTCCTAACTGCGGATGCAGCTCTGCCTTGGACCCTCCTTTGTCCTTTATCTGGCCTGAGAACGTACCGCATCCCAGTCGACTCCCCCACTGCGGGGGTCCTGCCTCTGGGGGCAGGGATGTCACCTCCGTCCTGGCCAGCATCAAAGCAGGCCCTGCAGCTGCCCATAGGCCAGCTGCCCTTCGCCATGGGGAGAAGGGGGGAGCTGTGCCCTTGCTGTGGGCAGAAAATGGGCATTTACTGAGTACCAGCTGTGTGCTTTGTACACTGTGTCAGATCCTTTAATGCCTTACTTCATTTCATCCTCCCAGTAGTGGGATAATGTGATATTATATTCCCATTGCAAAGATGAGAAACCAAAGTTACCTTTGTCTTACATAGACTTGCCCAGGATTATACACCCAGGAAGGGTTGGGGCCAGGGACCTTAATCTGGGTCCTTCTGTGTCTGTGCTGCCTTCCTAAGAGAGAGAGTGATGAAGTTGAAGAGTGAAACTGACCACCTTAAAACTCATTTTCCTGGGTGAGTCTTGGAGACCATTTGTGAGTACAAAGGATTGACAAAGCCCAGGGGGACCCCACGATTTTCCACTCCCCAGAGTGTGCTCTTAGAAGCCAGGGAAGTACTCACCCTCTCCCAAGGTCTGGGACCATATGGCAACCCTGTGTAGACCTCTGGCATCCTTCACTGCAGAACCGGAAATGACCTTAGGAACTTCTTGTTTACACCCCCATTTTACAGAGGAGAAGACTGAGGCTGGAATAGAGAATTGCCTCAGATTCCTCCTGAGGAGTAGCCAAGGTGAAGATGACTGCTCTCTACCCCTGAGCAGCCCTCACAAGCCTGAAGACCCAGACAGGGTTGGGAGGGCTTGCTAGCCAGTAGATGGATTTCTCTGGAAACCCTGCAGGCTGGTGTTTAAATGGTAATCCCCTTGAGGTTCGAGCTTATTCTTGTACTTTGTTGTACCAGCAGAAAGCCACGCCTGGCACTGTGCCCAGATGGGCACTCAGTAAGGCAACATGAAGAGGTCTGGAAACCCTGAGCCAGGGAGTGTCAGAGTGGCAAATCCCAGATTGCTGGACTCCTGGTTCAGTGCTCCTTCTGTGGCCTTCCTCTAGAATAAGCAGGAAACACACAGGCTGCAAGGTCTCTATGACTTTGGACATCGGACATGGACAGAATTCTAGAATGCTAAAATTCCTGTCTCTTGGAGACCCTCCTACTCCTGGCACAAATCCTTACCCAGCCTTCATTTGAATACTTCTGGCGATGGGGAGCTCACCCCTCCTCATTGTTGGCCATACCAGTTAATACCAAGTTCTCTTTCCTTCCTCCTTGTAACTGATGGCCATCACTCTGGACTCAGGGCCACTTGGGCCCCTGCTGGCTGAGCTCCCTGACCATTTCTCGGCTGGTGGTGGCTGGTTCTCTGGCCATGCCTTTCCTCCCTGTTGCAGACCCCCAGCCTGCCTAGCTGAGAGTGAGGGAGATGAAGTATGAGTTGTAGCTTTCCCTCTCATCTTGTGACCTTGGACATGATACTTAGCTTCTCTGAGCCTTTGATTTCCTCCTTTGTAAAATGATGATAGCTTTATTGGATTGTTGAGAAGATTAAGTGAGAAAAGGTCTGGAAAGTGCCGAGCCTGGTGGTTGGCACAGAGTAAGAACTCAATACATGCTAGGTAGTATTATTATGACCTCCTAATTTGTGAGCTTGGAGTGGTAGCACCTGCCTTGCCGAGTCATCTTGAGGATTAAATGAGATGAACTACGTAAGTGGTGAGCCCAGATTTTGACTCATAGCAAAGCTGGCCTCATAGTGACAATAGTACTTTGTCACTCATGTTACCATCACAAAGGGAGGGTCCTGCCAGTGGAGTGCATGAGACACAAACTCCCAGGTACCACTTTCTTGATAAACATATCAGAGACTTATCCTGGCCCCTTTAATTTAAAATTTTGGGTTTCTTTCTTTCTTTCTTTTTTTCTTTCTTTCTTTTTTTCTCCTCATCCCAATGAGGTGTAGCAATTAGGATACTTTCAGCTGCATTTAACAGGAGAACCAAGTAAGATGGCTTAAAGGATAGAGAAATTTATTTTTGGACATTACAAGAATAGTAGAGTGGTAGCAGCATCTACTGTAACCAGAAAGAGTTCAGAGCCCAAAGCCAGACTGCATAAGGAAGAATAATTGCTAGCTTTATGACCTTGAACTAGTTACTTAATCTTTCTGGGCCTCAGTTTTCACTTCTGTAAATGATGCTACCAGTAGTCCCTTCCTCAGTGGGCTGTTGTGAGGATTAAATGGATTAATAAATGCGAAGTGATTAGAACAGCTCCTGGCTCATGATAAGTGGTGCATAAGCACTGATTGTTGTTTATGGCAGAGCTAGGGTGGTTCTGAGGCTCATCAATATGGGGACGCAGTGACGTGAGCAGGCATTGAATTTTTCTATTATCTGCTCTGCCATTGTCATTCTGTCATTTTTCCCATTGTCACTCTGCCTCTGACTTCTTTGTCCTCGGGTTTGTAGCCTCATGGTGCGAGATGGCTGCAGCTGCATCAAGCATCACTCCTCATACAACACTATCCAGAGCCAGAAGAGAGAATATCTTTTTTTTTTAGAGAAAAGAAAGTTTTCCCAAATGACTTTCTTGGTATCTCATTGGCTAGAAATGGATCAAATGAGTAAACTAACCACTTGGGGGAGAGGAGAATGGAATTACTGTGATTGGCTGAGCCTAACCCAGATTCTGCTTTCTGAACCACTCATTCTTGGGCCACCTGGGGGTGTATAGGGATAAAGGAGGGAGTGGAATGATGAATTAGCCAACAGTGTCTGACTTAGGCTTCCCTGGTGGCGCAGTGGTTGGGAGTCCGCCTGCCGATGCAGGGGACGGGTTCGTGCCCTGGTCTGGGAGGATCCCACATGCCGCGGAGCGGCGGGGCCCGTGAGCCATGGCCGCTGAGCTTGTGCGTCCGGAGCCTGTGCTCCACAACGGGAGAGGCCACAACAGTGAGAGGTCCGCGTACCGCAAAAAACAAAAAAAAGCAGTGTGGCAAAGGATGTGCCATCACACCAGGTTCGGCTTTGCAGGCCCTGAGATGAGTCTTTGCCTAGTCCTGAAAGCCTCTCTGCGTTGGTGCTGGCTGCCACCTAGGCTGCCAAGGGCAGTTCAGATGGAGGCCTGGGGAAAGCACGCCAGGACCGAGCAAAAGCCTTGTCCGCAGTCGCTCACGATAATAGCAACTTCTGTTTATTCAGTAGTAACTTCCATTTATCCAACCTTACCTTTTCTCCCCCATAACCTAAGTGGTAAGTACTATTTTGATTTGCATTGGCAGATGAGAAAGCCGAGGCAGAGAGAGGATAAGTAACTTGTTTTAGCAGATACTCTTCAGGCCTGTCCACAGCCCTTTGGTCCTTCCTGGAGGTTGCCTGCAGCCTTGGTGGACAGTGGCTGTACATGCCAGTAGCTTCCTGTGTCAAGTTACCTATGTGCAGGGCAGCCTGGGAGTGCCTGGAAGTTAATGTGCCTGGTGACAGCCCTCAAGAGTTGGTGGATAAACACCCCAGCTTCCTTGGCCCTCAGGGGACAGTTCTGAGGTGTCTTCTATAGTCTCTCAAGGTGTGCATGACAGTAGGAACAAATGCACACACATGTGGTTTTTCCCTCTTTGCTGTCACACTTTCCCACTCCCTCACCTGAACTTCCTGGGATGACCTCGCCCAAATCCTGAGCTCAGGGGCTGCTTCGTATAACCTGAACTAGGTCCCTTGTCTCAAGTTGCAGAGTGAGTCAGTGATGAGCTGGGAGACACACCAGGCTACCAGCCTAGGCCTAAGTCTGAGCTCACGACCACTAACCATCTTGCCTGTTAGCAGAAGAATCAAAAGAGAAACAGGAGACCTCAACCTCAAGCCCCAAACCCCACCCCTCTTCAGCCTGGCCTGTGCTTGTGGTGGAGTGATCTGCTGGTGCAGTAGCTGAGCACAGTCCTTCCTGGGGGTGCAGGGCTGCTGGGCTCTGACAGCTGGCCTTGGGGGCTCATAAATTGCCTGATGGGAGGGGACCAGTGACCTGTGAACTGAATCTCAGGAACAGTTCGGCCTTCCACAGCCGGCTTCAAAGAAGCGATTACGGACCATCCAGGAAATAATACCTTTCATGGAAAAGACCGTAATTATGGAGCATTGAGTAAATAATATGTGCTTTTAAAAAGTCTGCAATTATGTATTTATCCTATCTGTAATTAGGGAATTTTTAACGGGTGCATTATAGGTAATTTAAAAATAAAATAATGACACCACTCAAAACAAACAGCCCCAAACAAAGACAATTCAGGCTACCCCAAACTCAGCTGACTGATGGTTTCAGGGAGAGCCACTGTCCTTGGCTTCACGGAAACCAGATGGCCCATGCTCGGCTTGCGTGTGTGAGGTGAGCTTGACCCCAACCTTGGTTTGACGTCTAGAACTTCACTGATGCTCACATTCTCTCCTTGACTAGGCTTTTCCTTGACAGCCTCAATTCTCAGAGATTTCTTCTTTTTGTGACACAGCCAACAAGTGACTAGTGGGCACCAGCAGCTTTTCTTGCCTTGATTCTTCTGGAAACTTCAAAACCTCGATGTTCAATATGGTAGCCACTACCCATTAAATAGTGTGGCTATTTACATTTAAATGAATTAAAACTTAAAAAGTGTAAACCTTCAGTTCCTCAGGTGTACTAGCCACATTTCAAGTGCTCTAGAGCTGCACACAGCTAGTGGCTACCATGCTAGGCTGCACAGATACAGAACATCTTCACTGCATAAACAGTGGACAGTGTTGCTTCTCTGGTGCAGACCTGGTCTTGACAATCACAGTGAAAGGAAGCGCGTTTCCTTTGTCTGGAGGTTTCCTCCTCACTATTCTGCCTGGTGAATGTACCTCTATTCGTCCTTCCTTCAGGAAGATCCCCCTGACATCCCCAGTGGTCACCACTCCCTTGCTCTTCTCATGTACTTAGGACACTCTTTTGCATGTATCGTTTTCACTCCAGTCTCCCCTAGCCCTGGGGAGCACTGTTTCATTCATTTCATGAGCCCCAGTCACAGGCCAGGATCTAGAACGTTGGTGGAGAAGTCCCAGCTCAAAACTTCTGTGAAAACCGTTCTCCCTTCTCATCTGCCTTGTTCCCCAGCTCAACGTCTGTCTTATCACACGTGGGCACATCAAAGATAGACTCAAGGGAGTTCCCTGGAGGTCCAGTGGTTAGGACTTGATGCTTTCACTGTCGTGGGCCCGGGTTCAATCCCTGGTGGGGAACAGAGGTCCCGCAAGCCACGTGGCACGGCCAAAAAAATAAATTACAGACTCAAAGGCATTGTGTCCCCAGAGGGAGTGACCCCTGCCCTGCCCATACTGCCCACATGTGACTCCTGTAAGTTAGCACTTGTCACCGCCTGGCATTAGGGGGTGGGTGGGTGTGGGCCTATGAGGGGAAGGCACACCCAGGCAGGACCCCAGACCCTGATTGGTGCGTTTTTCCTGGAGACGAGCCTCAGAAGCCTGACCTGGGAGCAGGGAGTCAGGGCAGTTCCTGGTGGGTGGGCTGGCGAGGACGCCAGGTGGCAGTCAGGACATGGCCAAGGTGGACAGGCCAGCAGGCATGTGGATGGGATACCTGGAAACAAGTTCCCAGTAGCAGAACCTCTCTCTCCTGGTCTCGGTGCCCTTCATGCCCTCAGTGGGGCTTTTTGGGGAGTTACGTTGGTGCTAAGCGAGGCCGAGGTGTCTCTTGGGGAGGCAGTGGGAGCCGAGGTCAGACCTCCCCCCAGAAGCTGGGTCTCAAGGTGGCGGTGTCTGTGTGCCCTGGCCCAGCCTCCCTTCCTACCGAGGGCCCTTCTGGCCAAACCTTGCAGGCTCTGAGGTTCAGCTCTTTTACCTTTGCGCTTTTTTAGGGGAGCAAGATTACTTTACCGTGGTCCTCCCACCTGATGTCCTGGGGAGAGGGATGACGTCTTCTTTACTGAGAACTACTCTGTGCCTGGCCCCACTGGGCGCGGCACTAAGACCAGGTGCCTGTGGAATGAGGCTGCTGACCAGCTGCCTGACCCACAGTCCAGCCTTTCTGAGCTTCGGGCTCCTTTGCTGTGAATGCCCCCGTCACGGCCCTGTTGTGGACGTATGTGAAAGGATGCTTAACATTTTCAGTTAGAAACTCTATTTGAAAGTTTGCGTAGCTGGTATATTTGTGTATTCAAAAATAAAAATAAAACGAAAGGATGGTAGAGTAAAAACCTCCTCTGCCCCCCCTGCCCCCATCTGCGCATTCCTTTTTCCCAGCTAGACACCACTGCCAATTTCTCATGTCCCAGAGGGTTTCTTTTTAATGTGTTTACATTAAAGCAAACACAAGCGTATATTCATTTCTCTCTGCTTTACACCAACAGTAACATAGTGAGCACGTGGCTCTGAGCATTGTTTTCTGAGCTGTGCTTCAAGCTACAGGATGCTGTGCACGTGGGAGATATTCACTCTTTTGAAAGACAGTCACCCCGGATGAACCCACAAGGTCTCTGAGAGCAGGGACTGTGCATCCTTCTTCTGTGGCTCCCCTCAGGGCCTGGCCCAGGGCTGAGCACAGCACGACACAGCACAGACCTTTGGAATCAGTGGAATCGTCTTCTTGGTGAATTTGGTGGCCTGTGTTTCTACACCGTAAAATGGGCTCAGTAAGAATCCCTTTCTGAGAGGGTTGCCGTTGTCATGACGCAACAGAGTGCCGAGTGTACAGTGCCCGGCACACAGTAGGTGCTCAATAAATGGCAGAAATAAGAACGGTGAGTGGCATCAGTGTGGCCATGACAGAGTTGGGCTGGGAGGGTGGCTCAGAGGACCTGGCGTCTCCCCTTTAGCTGGTGGGGCGGGCTCACTCTGGTCCTTGTTTACAGCAGAGCTGGGAGCTCTCGCCTCCTCATCTGTGTCCTGTCACAGGCCAGACTATGGGTAAATCCTGCCGGAATAGCGGTGTGACAGTTGGAAGGAGCCTGTCAGGCCCGGTCAGGATCCGGAGACAGGCTGTCATGGCAGAGGCTTGTGAAGGCAGCGTGTGTCGCTCCCCAGCATGCCTGCCCCCACCCCTACCTCCAGGGCCTCTAGGAAGGTTAAGGACCCCCTTGTCACAACATCATTTGGGTGCACTTACACGTGTCCACTGGAGCCCCTCAGAGCCCGCCAAAGCTGTTCTCAGTGCTGGGGAAGAGGCAGGGGGAGGACTCCAAGGCCTGAACGTTTTCTTGCCCTCCTCCGGCATGACAGAGTCGAGGCCCAGACAGGATGCGCCCAGATGGACCCCACCTCCAGCCCACCACCTCTGGCCTCTGCCGTTGTAGCAGGCCCTCACTGCTCCTTCTGTCCTCTCCAACCTGTCTTCCTCGCTGTCCCTGGAATCATTGACTCGCAGATCAGCGCCAACTGCCCTTCTCCTGGGCTTACTTGCATGCACGTCTGGCCTGATTCCTCTCTGCTAGCTCCAGACAGGCTGGGTCGCTTCATCTGCCCCGAAATTGCTGGTTTGGGCAGCTCTCGGAGCCAGGTAGAAATGGCCTCCAGGCCCTCCTTCAATTTAGGTAGATTGTTCCTGTCCTTTACTCCGCAGCACTAGTCTCACCTCCTTCAGCTCCACTCCTGACCACCTCTCCTTCCTCCAAGCTCCTCTATTGTTGGACACCAAGCATCGGGCAGTCTGCCCTGGACTCTTTCCCCAGTGTCACTTTCTTCAAAGGAAACAGGATACTATAGTAAAGAATATGGCCTTCAGAGTCATAGCGTCTGGGTTCAAATCCCTTACTAGCTGTGTGTCCTTTGGCAAGGCGCTTCACTTCTCTGAGCCTCATTTTCCTTGCCTGTAAACAGGAGTAACTGTACCCACCTTATGGGTGCTGACTGAATGAGCAGATGCATGTAAATTACGCATGGTAGCTGGCACAGAGTGAACAGTTGATACGTGTTAGCTGTCACTATGATACCATTGATGTCTGATTACTACCACAGGAAGAAATACTCTGACCATCATCCCACCCACCCCCATAGGAGAGGCGCTGGCCTGGTGGCGGACAGAGGAGAGTATAGTGGCAGTTTATTTTGGGAATATAGGAGCGATCTCATCTATTTCATTGTACTCCCCCCCAGGCCTCCCTACTCCCGCTCTGGATCAAATCGCCTAATCCCTTTCCCCCAAAGGGATTCCCAGGCTCCCAGAACCCAGATCCATAGACCTGGGGCCCTGCAGGCAGGTGTCGGCCACAGGAGTAGTGGGTTTACAAGGTAGGAGCGTATAAGATGTGACAGGCCAGAATTAGCAATGCAATTCGTCTGTCATTTTTATCATTGGCCCCTGCAGGGAGGAGCTGATTAAATGGATATTCAACTCTTTGCATTAATGTGCATCCAACTTCAATTTGCATTTCATTAGCTGCACAAAAAGCATAATTTTATTATTTGCCGTTGGAAAGCAGATCTCTGCTAACAAGCAGTTACACGCTGTTACTGAAATATGATGTGACTGACTTGCTGTGCTGTCTTGCTGGCTCTGTCATCCTCTGCCCCTCCGCAGACTTCTGGCTCTGTTGAGGGGGACAGTCTTAGCCTCATCATGGCAGACTGTGTTCTCCTTCTAGCCCCGATCCCTTAGAAGGCTTCTCTGCCTTCCTGTGGCCACCAGGTGGGGACCCACTGGTGCCATTTTCTAATGCAGCCAGGGAGGCAAGGGTTGTCTTCTATCTTTTTGGACAGTCGAGGCATCACTAATAACAACAGTGCTATCACTGCCCAAACAGTATATCCACCATCATAACATCACTGCCATTATTGCCATTATTATTACCACCACCACCTCCACCACCACCATCATCACTTCTATCACCACCACTCTCATCACCTCTGCTACCTCCACCATGTTGGTACTACCATGGCCACAACCATGATTATCATCACCACCATCATCACCCCTACCACTATGCCACCACCATTACTAACCACTGCACTAACACCAACACCATCTCCATTGCTCTCACCACCTCTCCCACCCCACCCCAATACCTCTACTCCCACAGCCAGTATTATCACCATCAGAATTACCACTGTTTTCATCATTACCACTGTCGTGATCTCTACCATCAACACTGCTATCTCCATTTCTTCCCTTTCCATGAGTACCTTGACCCTTGGTGATGTTGATGGAATAAGCAAACTGAATGCCGCCCTGAAGGAGAGCAGGGCCAAGGTGACCAATGCCATGAGGGATCTGGAGGATGAAGCAGAGGGAAAGGAGAGTAAAATCAATACAGTGAGAGCCTGGCTTTGGAGGTAGTTACAGATGATCTCCTGAGTGAGTTACTTTTCTGAGTCTTAGTGTCCTCATCTGTTAAGTGGAGTAATAATATCCTCCTCATTGAGTTGAGTATTTATTTATTTATTTATTTTTTTGCGGTACGCGGGCCTCTCACCGTTGTGGCCTCTCCCGTTGCGGAGCACAGGCTCGGGACATGGAGGCTCAGCGGCCATGGCTCACGGGCCCAGCCGCTCCGCGGCATGTGGGATCTTCCCGGACCGGGGCATGAACCCGTGTCCCCTGCATCGGCAGGCGGACTCTCAACCACTGCGCCACCAGGGAAGCCTGAGTTGAGTACTTATTAAAGGAGAACATGTATACTGAGGATCTGTCTAGTGGACACTATCAGTTCTCTGCTTTGGATCCCCTTGGATCTCCTTTATGAGTTCTGTGTGTCCATCCCGGCTTCTTTTGGCTTCTCTCCTAATATCTCAAAGTTACAAGCTTCTTGAGAAGACCACTTTTAGGCTATTGCAGTAACTTTACCCAAGAGGTGCTGAGAGCAGGAAGTGTACTCAGAGTGGCCTATAAGCAATGACCAACAGAGGCAGGAGTATGGAAACCTAACTCCTTTGATTCGAGGTCGAGCAAGCTTGGCGGTATAACCTACCCTCTAGAGCTCCCTGCAGGACCAGGCCGTGCTGAGACTTCACCTGTAATTGTATCAGTGTGTGGCTTCTTCCCCTTCCCTGTCTTGCTTCCCCGACTCCCTTAGTGGTTTCTCCCAGGAGAAATTTTGTAACACCTCACTTTCACAGGAATCTTCATCTCAGGATCTGCTTGTGACGTGGTACATAGCAGGATTTCAGTGTGCACTGGTTCCCTTCCCACCCCGCTCCATTTGTCAAGTGTATTAGTTAATAGAGGGCTTTCACATAGGTTGTTCATTGGAAGTGTATGCTCACCCTGGCAGTTTTTTAGAGTGGGAATTATTATCCCCATTTTACAGATGGAAAACAGAGGCTGAAGTCATAGAGCCTGTAAGTGGAAAATGTGGGATGTGAACCATATCTTCTGAGATTCAAGTCTTCCTGCTTTACCAGCCTACAGAATTTTGAAACTAAGGGTGAGCTCAAGCCTGGGCCAACATCTATGAATGGTGATTATAGGTCAGTTGCCAGCTAGAGAGTCCTAACTCCAATCTTTTTCTCCCTCACCTTCAGCACCAGTAGCAACACGATGGGACCACTGTGGAAGAAGGGATGACCTTGCTGGTTTAAAAGGAAAACCATGCAGTGAAAGGGACCCTGCTCCCCTGCTCCTGTGCAGTGTGACTTTGGGCAAATTGCTTAATCGCTCTGAGCCCTAGTTTCCCATTTAGTCCTCCCAACCACTCGGTGAGGCAGGGACTATTATCATTCCAATTTTTCAGATGACTGAAAGTGGTAATAGATGTTCTGAGAAGGGGAAGATAGATCAGAACAGAGAACAAGTCACTCTCGCTCCCTTCTCCCAGCTTGAGAATCTTCTGAGCTACATTCCTGACAAAGTACGCCTGGCTTTAGCTCAAAGATTTCTCCATGCCAGGGACCTTGCACTCTTGCAAAGCGACCCCTCCCAGCTCAGCTCTTTTCCCACACAGCCAGCTGGCCTTCCTGTGATTTCTGCCCACTGGGTCAGGTTGAATTTTGGGGGTTGCTTAGAATGACCATGCCTGTCAGGGATTTGAAGACAAATTTCTACACCCTCAAGTCTACTCTTTCTCAGGTCAGTCCCAGCAAGGAAAGGGTAGGGCAGCCCCTTACTCATCACTGTCACACCCAGGTCATTCTCCTCTGGCCCTGTGCTCACCAGCCCTCTAATAAGGAGAACCCTATATCATGTTGGAACTGTTTATGTGCCTGACTCCCCCATGAGATGTGCTTTTTGAGGGTGGGTACCTCATCTTAATTCTCTTTGAATCTCTAGGACCCAGCCCTGGTTCTGGCCCAGAGGATGTCCTCGAGAGTAGCATAATAAAGTGGCCTTTGTAGTCAGACAGACTTGCATTCAAATCCCAGCTCTACTGCCTCTTAGTTGTGGGGTCTTAGGCAAAGCACTGTGCTTCTTTGAACCTCAGTTTCTTCATCTGTGAAATGGGTCTAATAGCATCAGCTACTACACAGGGCTGTTATTAGGATCAAATGGCATCATGAATGGGGAATGCCAAGTCCTATACCTGGTCTGCAGTGAGAAGCATGTGGAACTGAGACGTGACCAGCTTGTGTTCCCTGCTGCACCTGGGTGGCTGGAGCTGGACATGATCCTCGGGGAGTATCTGAGCAGCCTGAGAATTCTGAGCCTTTCACCTGCCTAGTCTTGGCACCATTCTCACTCTGCCTGGTGCCCCGCAGATGGCTGTCTCCCAGTGGAGTCGCCGGCTTGGAGAGGTCTGTAGGCAGCAGATGCAGACAGAATGGAGCAGACTTGAGCCCCGGCACTGATCACCGTGGTTTGACTGCATACACGTCTCTAGACTTCAAGGCAAACGTCTCTGGCCAAACCCACTGTGGAGATCCTAAATTGGCACCCTGTGGAGTGAGCTGTCTGATTATACAAAGGCAGTATTTCTGGTTTTCAAAAGAACTGCATAATTTAAAATGCATAAGACAAAAAGTGGGATTAAGGTGATCTGATAGGCTCTCCAGGCTGGGGTATCAATTATGCACACTCAACTCATAAAGCCTTATTTGTGAGATTCAGAATTTATTATCTGTCTGAAGTGCTAATTACCAGGTTTCTCCCTTTTAGTCTTACAGGTCTCTTTTCAAATTTATTTTCTTGTTTTTTTCCCCCAACTGGGGCCAAATAACTCCTGTTCCTGAAAGGGAAACTGCCTACTTGGGAATGAACAGAGGGTGGTATTTGAGTTTGGCTTGGCCCATTCTGGGCACTCTGGTGAAGCAGGAAGGAGGGGAAGAGGATTCGGATGTATACATTTGAATAAGTGAGCTGTTTCCATTTTTAAATTTTGTCAGATTCATGTATGTTTATTGTTTAAGGAGGCAACTACTCCTGTATAGTATACTTTACTTTTCCTTTTGTTTTCCCCAGAGCTAATAACTTGTTCTTTTGCTGGCTTGCCTATATATGTGATGATCACTAACTCAACTCCAAAGTCTTTGCTGCCTGTGCCTTCTCCCAGGCTTTCACATGCATCAGACACTCTATCAATTTCATTGTCCTGAAATAGTGTCACCCAGACTCTCTGACCTGGGCCTTCAGAACTGGCAGTGCCCCATGCCTGGCCATCGCCTCATCTTGCGGTCTTCCTTTACTACCATCCTAGGGATGCCCTTCCTATCTCTCCTTTGTCAGAGTTTCCTATATCTTCAGTATCCCTCTATTTAAGTTTACAACTTTGCTTTGTCAGAGCACATCCTCCAATAGCTTTTAAGAAAAAACCCACGAGAGGCAAAAATTTTGCCTTTTGGAAAATCACACTTGTTAGGTATTGAGAGTTGGCTCCTTTTTTTAAAATGTGAAAATTTTCACTATTATCTTTTGGTTTCCAGTGATGTGAAGAAGTCAACGTCATTCTGCTTCGCAATTCTGAGTATATTACCTGCTTTTTTTTCCTTGTGAAAGCTTGAGAAAGCTTGTGGGCCCTTCTCGTCGCCAGAAGTCTAAAAGTTGACCTTCAGACTGTGCTGAGGTTCTATTTTTATCCATTGTGTTGAGCACTTAATGGAACTTTTAGTTTACAAACTCATGCCCTCTATTTCTGGGAATTTTTCCCAAATTATTTCTTGGATGACTTCCTTCCCTCTGTTTCTTTGGTTCTATCTTTCTGGGAACTCTTATAATTATATATATTAGACTTCCTGGATTGGTCCTCTAGCTTTATCATTTTTTCTTCCTTTTCCCTTTGTAGTTTTGACCTCTTTTTTGAAATCTCTCTTCAGCTTTCAATCATTTTATTGAGTTTTACCACTCTTATACATTTAATTTTTAAAAAAATTTTATTGAAGGATAATGATTTACAGTGTTGTGTTAATTTCTGCTGTCCAGCAAAGTGATTCAGTTATACACATATATATTCCTTTCCATATTATTTTCCATGATGGTTTATCACAGGATATTGCATATAGTTCTCTGTGCTATAGGAACAAGTTCTCCAGTGGGAACTTGTTGTTTGTTTATACACTTAATTTTCAAATTGTTCTCCATATTGCCCCTGAGTGATTGCGCTAAAACACAGGTTCACTGTACTGAAGCCTTCCCTGGGTCTATATTGCCTCAAGAAGTCCCTTATTTTTGGTGACCTACAGGCCCAGCCTGTTTCTCAAGTCCTATCACGTTAAGCCTCTCTGGGTAACCAAAGCTGCAGCGGTTCCCGCCAACTCACCACACTGCACACACGAAGCGAGCTCTGGCCTCCGTGCCTTTGCTCTGCTTCTGCCTAGGATTTTCTCGCTTTGGCTGCTACCACCGTTGACCTTGGCTTGCCTTTCCCACTGGATTGTGAGGCCCCTGAGGTCAGGAGTTAAGGCATAGTTGCATCTATTCGCCCAGCACCTACCAAGCCCCTGGCCCGTGGTAGGTGTGTGTTCAATCAATACTTGCAGGTTCTTGATAAACACATGTGCTTGTTGAGTGTGCTCATGTGTAAACCTCTGGACTAGTCTCCAGGGATGATGCCAACACAATCCCTGCACTAGGGTGGTTACATAAGGTGGGGTGAGGACCCACCAGGGTGCTCATGTGTGCTCCTGCGTGGGCATGTGTGCGCACACACACACACACACACACACACACATCGTGTCTGTGCATGCAGACTGTGGTCAGTGTACTAGGATGGAGACACACAGTGTGCAAGGAGAATTTCTGAGAAAAAAACCTTCCAGTTAAATGAAACACCAAAGCCTTCGTAAGAGGTGTTGGAGTATTGCTTCTTTGGACAAGCGTGTGGGCTTGGATGTTTCTGCCTGAGCCTCTGCCTCCCTAGGTGGGTCTCAACCGTTTGGTCCTTGCTGCTGCCTCCTCAGGCTGCTCTGTCCCCCTCTCAAGGACAGGCTGAAACCATTTTCCATTTGCTTCAATGCTGAGCAGCAGGCTGGAGTTTCAAAAAATCCTTCTCTGTAATAAATTGGGAAGAGCTGAATTCTCCCAGCTCAGGTTAACCTTGCCATGGTGGGGTCCATACTGTCCAAAGGGAGCCATATTTTAATAGTATTTATTTACGTATTGAGCACGTTCTGTGTGCCAGGCACTGTGCTAAGTGCTCCAAGCGTGTGATCTCATATGTGAGATCATTGCCCTCGCAACAGGGCTATGGACTAGGCCTTGTTGTCATCGTTTTATGCATGAGGAAACTGAAGTTCAGAGAAGTTAAGTGATCGGGTCAAGATCACACAGGCCGAGAAGTCAGCCAGGACTCAGATGGAGGTCTGATGACTCCATTCTTTAACACAATAAGGAAGAAAACAAGAGAGAAGGTGGGCACAAAGGTTCTCATTTGGGACTCCTATCTAGGGGCTCCCGGCAGTAAGCACCTCAGGGAACCAGGGTAGAGTGATGGGGCTATGGGGGTCCCTGTAGCTTTCATCCCTGAGCCAAGGCAAGACAGAGGTGTGACCCTGGGAAATCACCATCTCTTCCTACTGCACAACTTGCAGGGTGTATTGGGGGGAGGGCATTGGTGAGGAGTGTGGTTGCCCCCAGCGGTTGCCTCATTTATGGCTGATGTTGTCAGGCAGGTGCAAAGGCAGCAGGAAGATTTAGTCATGCATCTTGGAGGTGGAAGGGGCCTCAGAGACTGTCTAGCCCGATCCCCTTGCCTCACTCCCCAGGAAGAAGTGACCTGCCCAGGGCCACCTGGTGAGTGGGGTCAGGGACTGGCCCACCCCAGGACTCCTGTCAGGGCACTTCAGAGATGCTTCTTTGGCTCTGGAGGGCGAAGGACTCCACCAAGAACATGGCTCAGATTGCCCAGAGAGGACCAGGAACAAATGAAGGTGAGCTGGGAGAGCAGGACGTGATTGCCACTTGTGTTTTTAAAACACAGGTGCCATTTGATCACTTTTTGTTCCTAAGAGCAACTCCAGCAGCCAAGGAAGGTGTGCCTGAGGAGGGCTTCATGGTGGAGACAGTCCTCATTTTTGAACCTCCTAAACAGACCCCAGTCTTGTCACTTAAATACTGCTGGGGCGTGGAGGGAGAGTGAATTGGCCCATCATTATGGGAAGCAATTAGACATCATCCATAAAAGTCAGAGGAGCTCACACCCTGTGTCCCACAAGTCTGTTCCTCGGAGTAGAACCTAGAAAATCTTGTGGCCATCCATGTATTCCGCGAGATGTGGCTGAGACTGTCAACACAGCATTACCAGTGATAGTAAAATAGAAAGACATGACCCAGATGCCCATCACAGTAGAATGGATTAGTAACTCACCTGTGTTCATATCATGGAGAATGAGTGGATCACAGCTTCAGACAACCTGTTTATATCTCAGGAACAGAATGTTGAGTGAAAAGAGCAAGTCTCAGAGGAATACATGGAGTGTGATTTTATTTATAGGAAATTAAATCAAATGCAAAATTACTGTTTAGGGGTACAAACATATACTATAGTAAAATTATAAAGAAGAGCGAAGGAATGAGAAGAGCCAAGTTTTGGGTGGTGCTGTGTGATTACTGCTGTGGGGAGGGGAGGGACAGGGATCATGGAGGGATACAGGGGCCTAAAAGTGTGGTCAGTTCAGTGCATTCAGCTGGTGGTGGGTACGTGGGTGAGTATATGAGTGAGTTGTAGGGTGATGGGTATATGGTTGCGTTATGGGTGTTCCTATTTTAAACTTACACATATTTTATAATAGTTATTCTGTATTCCAATAAATAACAGATTTAAAGGGACAATTTTATGAAATCTAGGTAAACAAACAAAAATTATAAATCACTCATTTTTTTCACCCCAAGGCAATGAACACAGGTAACCTTTTTCTGTAGGTAACATTCTGGGCTTTTATTTACTTATTTTTGTTTGTTCATGCACTTGTCTGTACTTGTACCTGTGTCCATCCTGAGACAGAGCTGGGACCAGGGGGTAGACCTGCTGATTCCCCTTCCCCACACCCAGAAGTTGTCTATGCAGAAGGGAATTTACTTCTTTGCAGTTGAATGGAGGAGATTTTGGAGATTTTTTTCCAGAGGGGTGGCACGTGGGTGGGACAAGAAGGGAGACCCCTGTCTGGCCTGAAGAATTGGGTTTTGGCCCAGATGGGAGAGGGGATGGGGCAGAAGCTGACTGAGAAGCATTAATAAAAGTCGTGGTGAGACTCAGAGCTCAAGGAGGCCCGCTTTGGGGTCAGGTCCAACACAGTGTCAGTGTGGTGCTAGAACTGAGTGGCAGTGTGGGATGCCGCCAGGGAGCAGTTCCCAAGGTGGGCAGTCTCCGCAGGAGAGCGGGTCAGGTTTGCTCCTGAGGACAGGTGAGGCACCTGCAGTGTCTCCCAGCAACAACTGGGGGAGGTTTGCAGAGGGAGGTGATAACACTTTGAAGTTATGCAGGTGGGAGCTCAGAGCCACCAGGATTTGAATATTAATGCTAATACAACTACATTTATATGCACAGGGGTCATTAAATAATATTTGATTGAATAATTTTGAATGGTTGCCATAGTATTCTATTGTTTGGATGTATTGTGGCAAATTTATCTGTTCCCTTAATTAAGTTATTTCTCTTTACAAGCAACCCTGCAATAAATATTTGTGAACATTTGTGATTATTTCCTAAGGAGACATTCCTGGAAATAGACTTACTGCGGCAATGGCTTTGCAAAATTTTAAGGCTTTTGATACAAATTGCTAAACTGTCCTCCACGATTGTGTGAATTTACACTCCCACCAGCCGTAAATCAAAGTACCTGTTTTCTTACAGTCTTGCCAATATGAGATATTATTATATAAAAATATATTTTGCAAATTGAAGGGCCAAAAATCATAGTGTCTCATTTTCATTTTCATTTCTCTGGTTTCCAGAGAAGGTAAACTTTTTCATGTTTATTGGACATTTATTTTGGGGCATTATTTGTTCATCTTTTGTCATTTTTTTTTCTGTCTGAGCATCCATATTTTTTCTAATGCAATTTGAAGGATTGTTTTTATGTTGAGGATATGTCTTTTTCTACCATATGATTTGCATTTTTCCAGTTTTTCTTTTACATTTTTATATGTTTTTTTGTTTTTTACTTTTATTTTGAAATACTCTCAGGCTTATCGAAAAGTTGCAAGTGCAGTACAAAGACCTTTTTTTCCCCAGACCCTTTGGAGGGTAAGTTGTTGACCTGATGCCCATCATCCCTGGGTACTTTAGTGCGTATTCCCTACCAACAAGGACATTCTCCTACACGACCACAATACAACCATCAAAATCAGGAAGCTGGCCTTGTACACGGGTACAAGCTATTCTTCAGACATCATTCAACTTTTGCTGATTGTCCCAGTGTCGTTTGTAGCAGAAGGATCCAGTTCAGAATCATGTATTTCACTTAGTTGTCGTGTCTCTGTATTCTTCTCAGTCCCTTAGGCTTTCATGACCTTCACACTGTTGAAAAACACAGGCCAGTTGTTTTGTTGAATATCCGTCGACGTGCGTTTTCTCATGTTTCCTCTTGTTTGCTCTGGCTTATGCATACTGGGCAGGACATCAGAAGTGATGCGGAGTTCTCACTGCATCCCATCAGCTCACGTATGATTTGGATTGGTCTCATTACAGAGTGAAGCTTTGATCACTTGATCAAGGTGGTGTCTGCCAGGTTTCCCCATTGTAAAATTACCTTTCCACTTTGTAATTAGTACATATTTTGTGGGGAGATATTTTGAGACTATGTAAATATCTTGTTCTTCAAACTTTCAATTTATTCATTTGTATATTTTTATCATATAAACTCATGGGCTTCTGTTTTATGCAATGGTCTATAATCCATTAATGTCATTGTTTATTCTGATGCTCCAGTTGCCCTCGGCTTGGCCAGTAGGTGCCCCTTCAAGTGGGTTCTGTGTCTTTTTGATTTTGTCCCCATCATTCTTTGAGTACTTCCTTGTTTTCTGGCAAGCCAAGGTGTTCCTTCTCAGCCCTGGAATCAGCCATTTCTTGAAGGAACCCTGGCACCTTTTAGTGGAGAATAGTATTTGGAAGCCAAAACCTGGGTCCTAGGTGTGCTCATTACCACTGGAGTGTCACTTCTCCCAGTTTTCTTTCATGGACATAAACATGTAAGCATACATTCACACATTTACATCTACAGTTGTTATATCTATATATATATCTATATATCTACATATGTTGAAAACATATATATGTTCCTAAAACCATGAGTTTAAGGCCTCAGATTCCAACCATACACCATGGGGTACATTCTAGCTTTCTCTCTCTCCATTGTTGTAACTGTCTTCTATGACGTGAGAAACTTGGCTCCCATCCCATCATCTACAATATGTTTCGTTGTTTTATCAATACTTTGTATGTAACCAATTTCCCATCACTGTCACTGCCTAGCACACCCCCCTCCCTCTCAGTGCAGATGCCCTTCTCATCCTGTTGAGGCTCCAGCACCACATGCTGGCCCACCCCTCTGCATGGCTATCTCCTCACTCTACTCAGGCTGTGATAACCCATTCTGGGCTGTCCCCCACTCCTCAGATGCTCTCCTCACCCCACTTGGGCTCTGACATCCCACATAGGCCACCTGCCCTCACATATGCCCCCTTCACTGCATGTGAGCTCTGACACCCCCACTGGGCCACATCCCACTCTCAGGTGTGCCCCCTTTGCCCTGTTCAGACTTCGAGACCCCTTGTTGCCCCCTGACACCCCATCGTTGCCCACCTTGTATGGATGCCTACCTTGCTTGACCCCACTAATGGTTTTGGCCTAAGTTGTTCTGGAAGAGAAGGGAAGTGTGTACATGGTATATTTTGATGTACGAAAGTTTAACGTTTTAAAGAAAGTGAATCTCTGGACCATTTTCTTTATGTTTTCTCAATTTAGTGCTGTGCGTAGGCCTTACCCAGTCATCTTGGCCTGGGTTGCCCAAAAGCAGAACTTGTGACAGGGTTCACATGCAGTTTATTTTGATAAATGATCCCAGGGAAGAGGAGTGGGAGGCTGGAAAGAGTGAGACAGGGAAGGAGGGGAAGCCAAAACAAGGGAAGTGGAGATTCAGTCCTGCTGGTTCTCTATAGGAACTGAGTGCAACGTGCCCCAAAATCGTCTCCCTGAGGCTTTTATCTCCCAAAGCCAGGTGTTGCCCTAGGGGGTGTTAAATCCCTTGCACTTCCAGGTTTGTGCAACACCAGAATGGCTGAGTGGGCTAATGCCAGGGCCCCCCAGGGCTGTGTCAGAGAAGCTGAGGAGAGAAAGAGAGAGCAAGGGCAAGAGAGTGAGAGAGAGAGATGGTGTAGCTGAGGTGAGGGGTTGGCACACCGCACCTAGTATAGTGGCTGCTACAGCTATAGCCAGAGCAAAAGTGGGCTGAGAGGATGTGAGAAGGGGCATAAAAGACGTCTGGCACACAATCCAAAGATAATATAAGCATTAATCTGCATTTTCTCTTAATATGGTTGATTTTTTATTTTAATGTTTAACCTATCTTGAATTTATTGTGAAGTATGGTGTGAGGTAGGGATAGAATTTAAATTTGTTCCCTGATGGGTTGATCAATATCCCAAACCATAATTTACTGGATATTCCATATTTTTCCACAACCATATGGAATTCTGTCTTAAAAGTATATTAAAATTTCAAATCTACTGTGTCTGTTTCATTGCTCTGTCTGCCAGTTTCTTTGCTGGTACCACACTGTTTTAATTATTGTAGGTTTAGCCTTCATTTTAATATCTATGGTGCAAATATCCCTTTAATGATGTTCTTTTTCAGAAATTTATAAATGACTGGCTTAGAGGAACTTCTAAATTATTGCATTTCAATTCCTTTTCACCATCCCCTGGGGGAAAAGCCCCCTACTTGTACATCCTTCAGCTAAGTAGCAAACCCTGTTTCACAGATGGCCAGAAGACATTAAAGCAGGAGATATAAAGACACAGATGGTATATTTGCACTCACGATGCTGCCTGCCTGTTAAATATACCTTCATAGCAGTCCTGTGACTTTAGGAATAGGTGGTCATTACATAGACCACAAGTACAGGCTTAAAAAGGTTTTGCCCAGGGTCACACAGTAAGTATCAGAACAGTACAACAATGCAGTTTTGTATTCAGAAGGGTCTCTAGAAAGAGCGTCAATCCAGGAATCAGGACTGAAGTCTGTGCTTCTAATGGGAAATCTTTGGTCCTGATATGTATGTTTAAATCGAAGCACGATTTTAACTGAGGCTCCAGAAAGGCCTTCATAGGAATAAGGGGTGTGAGATATTAGAACAAAAAATAATGGGGCATCTTCTGTGAGGGTCTTCAAATAGAGAATCTGCTTCTAAAGACCATGCCCCTGGGACTTCCCTGGTGGTCCAGTGGTAAAGAATCTGCCTTCCAATGCAGGGGACGCAGGTTCGATCCCTGGTTGGGGAACTAAGATCCCACATGTGGCGGGGCAACTAAGCCCACACGCCACAACTACTGAGCTTGTGCACCTCAACGAGAGAGCCTGTGTGCCACAAACTACAGAGCCCATGCACTCTGGAACCTGCACGCCACAACTACAGAGACCAGGTGCCCTGGAGCCCATGCTCCGCAATGAAAGATCCCACATGCCGCAACTAAGACCCAATGCAGCCAAAATAAATAAATAAAATTAAAAAATAAATATTAAAAAAATAAAATAAAGACCATGTCCCAGACACAAAGAACCAGTCCTCCTCCCCATTCTTTTAGCCCCCCACCTCTGGCCGTGCTGATGGCTGATGCTTTGGTTGGCAGCCACCGCTGGCATCCACAGTGCTGTCCACCACTGGCCTGCCTGGACCTCAGTGCTTGCAGTCTCTTTGGCCCATTTATATCCTCTCAGGCTTGTAGCTTGTTCTCCAGTATGGCCTGAGTTGGTCCTTCTGTACTGCCTATCCAGATCCTTCCCAGCCTGGACCATCTCATCTCTGCAAAAGCACCTTGGGAACAAAGATATACAAATAGAAAAGAGATGATTTCCTTTGGTGAAGTTGTCCCTGCCTGCTCCCTAAGACACTGCTCTGGTTTTTTGTAAATTTCACTGTCCTAAAGAAACAGGATGCTACTTGTTTCTCGGTGGTGAGAAGAAAACATGACTGAATGCCTCCTTTGTGCCAGGCATTTGATGGGTCACCACATATAATCTTCCCAGCAATTCTATCTTCACTTTACAGATGAGCAGACTGAGGCCCCAGGGCTTATGGAACTTGTACTAAGTCATGTGGAACATTAACGGTGAAGCCAGGGCAAAAACCCAGGTCTGTCTGACTCCAAGTCCACAAATGTGGGTGTTGGCATCCTACTGTGTGCCAGGCACTGTGCTTTCGGTCCATAGCTACCTCTTTATTGCCAAAGATTTGAGCAGATCAGCTGAGGGCATTTTTTGCTAGTTCTCCATTTTTCTTTGAGCCATTCTCGTTTTAAGCACGTTGTGTGTAGACTTTCAGAGTCTGATATCTTGAGCTGGGCATGTTTGGAAAGTTGTAGAACAGTGGATGTACAAAGGTCATGTGCGATGGAGTCCTATCTGTTGGGCCAGTCGAACCTCCTGTATTTGCTGCTTTCATTATCCTTTGGCTCCGGAAAGGATGGTTTGGTTTTGCAAACGAAGACTGAGGACTTTTGCCAGCTTGCTAACTGCCTTGCCCTCATCAAATGTGTCAGACTCACAGAACATGGCTCCCCAGCTGTGGGCCCATGGTTGTGAGAGTGCCTGAATAGAAAACCACTCATTTCCCTTCGCAAGAGAGGCGCCCAAAGCAGATATTTCACTGTATTCCGATTTAGCCAAGGGAAGCCAGAACATGGATGCTGTTGCCAAGGAAACCACCTCCTTCCTCCCCGTATGCTGTGCATACGTGTATCACTTCATCTCTCCCCTCTCCAAGGTAATATCATAGCCCCGTGCTTGGGGAAGGGTTTTTAAAAAGACATATAAAACCTCTTAGCATCGAGAAGATTCATTAAATGATCTCACTCCAGAGGAGCTTAAATTATTCTTTTTAGACCCTTTCATGCCGAGGATGGGGAAATGGCTGAGTCAATGCTATCTCTCATAGCCCAGCTTGGTGCCTTGGTGGAAACAGTTTTCAGAAATAAACAAATCAGGGTGCAGAAGCTTAGACAGGGAGAGTGTGTGTGTAATAATAACGAGGCTGTCATGTAGCTGTAATGTCACTGGCTAATCCCTCCGAGTAGATCTGCCGAGACCGCCTTGATCCGCAGGCCTCCTGGGCGCGAGGCTGCATTTCACAGGGCAGGCTTCAAAGTGCAGACAAGAGAGGGTCTCTGCTGCAAGGCCACCTGTCAAAGGTCCCTGTGTTGGGAAGTGCGTAGGGATTTCTTGTGCCCAGTCTGTTCTCGGGCCCAAGCTGGGGACTGTTTCTGCCCTCACTCCAGCGTCTGGGCTCAGTCCGTCTTCCTCCACCTGACCACCCTCCTCATCCCCACCTGCCCCAATTCTGTGTGTTCAAATAGGTGCAAGTCGCCCCCATGCCTCACAAATGAAAAGGCAAACTGGGCTCTGTTCTTGCCAATCATCTGGGAGTTCCGTGTGTTGCCCTGATTTCACGCCGCCTTCTCTCAGCTCTTTCTGGCTCCTGGTACTCAGATCCCCTCCTGCCCATTGGATGAGTAGGTTCAGTTTGGCTTCCTTTGTTCAGTGAATGGCACTAGCCAAGGATATTGGCATATATTAGTGGTTCCCAATATGGGGCACCCTTTTCCCCCAGGAGACATCGTGGGAAGGCATTTTTAGTTGTTACGTCTGGGAGCAGATAACACTGGCAGGTAGTGGTTTGAGGCCAGGGATGCTGCTAAACATCCTGCAGTGCACAGGACAGCCCCCTACAGCAAGAACTATCCAGCCCCAAATGTCAGTAGTGCTGAGGCTGAGAAACACCGGCTTGTACTTATTCTCTTTGCTCATTCATTTAATAAATATATATTCACTGAGTACCTACTGTGCACCGGGCTCTAAGCCAAGGACCTGGGGACATGAGTTAAACAAGACGGACGTACATCTGTTTACTTTCTCACTTAGAGCCAGCTGGGTGAAGTTAAACAAATAATTACACAACCAGATTATTTAAGTGCAGCTGGGATGCTGATAGCAGAACAGGCTTGGATCGCCTGCCCCAGTTCTGAGCCCGGCCTGGTGCCCCAGCCCATCCTGCCCTGGCTCCTGTGCGGTATGGACGTCCGTTTCATCCCCCCACGGTCACCCCACCAGCTGACCCCACGGCTTCTTTCCTGGACAAGCCACGGGCTTTTGTAGTTTAACTGCGTTGTTGCTGATCACTGCAGAACAGTTAGGGGACAAGGGAAAGAACAACTCTGAGATGTCACAAAAGTTCCAGGACTTGGTCATCTTCTGAAGCCCCAGTCCCTGACCTGCCTCTCCTGAGTGATGTCTAGGACGGCAAACAGAAGCCTCCTCCAACTTCACGCTCTGCTTTCTTTCTAGGTGGGACTTACCAGTCCCTACCTCTCATGCTTCCTCTCACCAGCCCCCTTCTCTGACAGGCTTATTTAGTACCATGCAGTCCTTTGGGGTTAGGAGCATGGACTTTGGAACCAGACGACCTGCGTTTGAATCCCACCTCCACCACTTACTAGCTCTGTGACCTTGGACAAGTTGCTTAGCCTCTCTGTGCCTCAGTTTATTTTTCTGTAAAATGGAGATAATAGTAATATATATCTTGTAAGGTTTTCAGGAGGGTTAAGTGAGCTAGTATATGTGGAGTCCTTGATTCACAGTAAATGCCATTTACGTTTTGCTATCATTATTACTATTTCCCCAGCATGTTGGCCTGATGATGCAAAAAAAGGCAGACGTTTCTGACTGGGCTGAGAGGCTTGTGTGTGTTGTCCCACTGAACCCTCCAGTAGTGCTGAAGAAGTTGGAGCATATCAAGTCACCTGCTCAGAGTCCCACACCGGGAGGTGACAGCGCCAGGGCTGGTGGCCATGCTCTGTCTGCCTTTAAAGCGCATGCCATGTATCCTATGTATAGTTGCTCCTGGCCTGTTGGGGAAACTCCACAGTACAGTGTCCGGGAAATGCCAACACAGGCTCCCACCTGGGTGACCAACGTCAGCAGAGGGGCTTTGCCGGCTGGGAGGGACCTACACTGCTTCTGTCTGGGTGGGCTGGCGTGGGCCTGGGTCATCTGCTACAGGGTGGTGGGACTCCAGGTACCCTGGGGGCTGCCAGCTGCCCCTGTGCCCACGAGGCACCTCCTGGGAGGCTGGGGATGGTGTGGGGGTCACAGCCCTGCGCAGACAGTTCTTTCTGCTCTGCCTTTTCCTCCCCTACCCACCTGCTAATCTCGTTTCGACACACAAGCCTCCCCCTGCACTCCCCGCTCCCCTCCTCAATCCCTTCCCTGCGTTTGTACTTTATGATGCGGGACTTTGGTGAGGAAACTCATTAGAGTCATTATTCTGTGTGTAGAAATGTGTCTTTCATCCCATTCATATTTCATGTTCCTCCCACTTGATCTTTTGACGCTCTTTGATTCCTGATATTACACGGCACACACACATAGCTCTTGTTGGGGTTCGTTCTTTCTGTGGAGTTGTCATTATTGCTCTCTGTGTGAGGACTGCTCCTTGTTATGTATTTATTAATTTCTTAAAAAGATTTTGGGATTGACACTGTCTGATGCTCTTGACTTTGATTGCAGGGGTAGGTAGCATTGTGATAGGAGGAGATGTGAGGACAGAGGACGTCTAGAGTCTTGTCCCCATGTTCCCTTTCCTTTCTAGAGGCCAGGCGTCCATCTGTGAAATGGGCAGATCCATACCCCATCGCCTAGTCCAACCCCTGCATGTGGCATCAAGTGGACTTTTTTGGGTATTAGCATATGGTTTAAACGCCGTCTAACTTATGGTAAAAGGAATATTTGGGAGGAGTCAGGGCCACCCACAGACCCACAGAAAAGGCTGAAGAATCAGCCCTGATGGGGCAGAGCAGGGCAGCTCTGGGGACCTGGGAGCAGGGTCCCAGCCTGTCTCTTTAGGCTCCATGGGTGGGTGGAAGGAGATCTAAAGGCTGTCAGTGGTTCTCCTCTCAGCTCAAGGTTCAAATTGCAGGGAGAGAGCGTGGGATTGGCTCAGCTTGGGTCACATGCCCAAGGAGAAAGTAGGGTGTTTTGACTGACAGTTGTATTAAGATTTCATCCAGTCAGGGCAAGGGGTTCCCCAAAGTAAGAGGTTGTTTGCAGAAGGAGGTAATGGATTCTGAGTATGTAGAACAACAGATGCCCATTACACAGTCCAAACAGTGGAGGTGGCATGACCACGAGACAAAGAGAGGAAGAAGCAGGCCTTTCTGTCTCTAAATCTGTGACCAAGAGACATATTTCTGGAGCTCAGAGATTGCCTTCTAATTCAGGGGCTGGCAGACTTTCCCCAGAAAGGGCTAGACAGTGACTATTTTTGGCTTTCTGGGCCATATGGTTTCTGCCACAAGGACTCAACTCTGCCAAGACCTGAAAGCAGCCATAGGCAAGATGTGAATGAATGATTCTGGCCATGTTTCAATAAAGTTTTATTTATAAGAACAAGCAGCATGTCCTGGACTGGGCCCTCAGATCAAAGTTGTTCTAGTAGGTTGCTCTCATTTCATGGAGGAGAAGCTCCCTCTCAGCTTTAGCAACCCTTGTATTTCTGACTGTGGTTCTCCAACTCAGCTCTGCTTCAGGATACCCCAAGGAGCCTGTCGAGAACACAGATGCCTGGGACCCCCTCAGACTTCCAAATCAGAATCTTCGAGATAGGCCCGGGGTCTGCATTTTTTAACATGTGCCCTAGGTGATTCTGACCTATGTGTGCAGTGTTGTGAACTGGTATAAGATGCAGTCGAGGAGACAAGATCATCTTCCATGAACCACAGGAGCAGTAGATGAGATAGGGTGGGCTTAGTAGCTGAGAGGAGGGAGGCTCCCGAGAGCTGGGGGAGAGTGTGTGCAGGGCAGGCTTCGTGGAGGAGGGCCCTCGCTGGCCCCGAGGGAAGTCTGAGCTGTCACAGCACTAACCTGGCTTTTTCTAGCTGTCAGTCTCTTTCCCCATCCTGTACTCTGCTATTAATTAGCCAGGAAGGAAGTTTATTAAAAGTCAGGGGCTAAACCTGAGACATGTGGTTCCCTCCTCCGCAGCAGTGGGGTCTATGAACAGTTTTCTGTTTTCCTCATTCTGAAAGGGCCACAGCCGTAGCCCAGCCTCACTTCTCTGTCTTCCTCCAAGGCTCCTCTTTCCCTTCCATTTGTGTCCTGCTCCCTACAGACCTGCTTTCTCACAACCCCCTTTCTCCTTTGCCCCAGACCACCCACCTGCGGCTCTTCCTGATCGTGACCATGTCTGGCAAACTCAGCTCCTTCTTGCTGTAATTGTTAATAGGACCAAGAGCCCTGGGAGTGGCTCTCTCCCATCTTTCTCCTCTTTCCATGTTTTCTTCTCCCCCAAACACCAACCCCGAAAACCTTTGGGGTCTCTTCTGTTGGCGGGGAGAGTGCACTCTGTAGGTGCTAGCAAAGCAGCTTCAGCCACAAGGAGGAGAATGGGCTGTTGCTCCTGGGGTGTGGCCTGGACCCAGAAGGCCTCTGGTCCTCACTGCCTCCCCTTGGTCCAGACAGGGAGCTCTGCTCATTACAATAGTAGGCATCTATTGTCTGCTGGCAATGGAACACTCTTTTCCTTGGAAATCTACTCCATCCCCACTGAGTCCATGTGCATGGATGTGATAACTCCAGAGTGTGCATGTGACCTAGGCCTGGCAAATCAGTGCATCAGGTTCTCCCTGGCACTGTAATTGGTCCAGGGCAAAGTTAGTCCAATGTTGGCATTCTTGTGGAGTTGTGGAGAGGAGAGCTCGCTCTTTCTGGATCTGGGGCTGTGATGCTGTCAACCTGGAGCTTTTGGAATCTCACATGTAGAGAGAGTGTGCCTGAGAGTGAACACAGCTCAGAGGAAAACAAAGCCTAGAGACAGACCAGAGAGAGAACCAAAGAGCAGGAGAGCAAACAGAGGTCCAGAGGGTGTGGTTTGACCTTCTGGATCCAGCCGGACCTGAAGTCAGAACACTGTTTGTAGACTTTTCTGCTATCTGAGTCTCACGTTCTCTTTTTGGATTAAGCTGATTTATGCTGAAACTCAGTCTTGATTGATAGCTTACTTGATACTGGCAGGGTGGGTCCCTCAACAGGGAGGTCTGAGCTGCAGGCAGACTACCTAGTCAGCTGTGAGCTCCTTATGGTCCTGGAAGAACAGCCCAGATGAATGCTCACCAGAACAGGTACAAAACGGGTAATTATAACAGGGTTCATCATAAGCCTGTCACACTCTGAAAGCTTTGTCAGAACGGGCACACGTCCATTCCTGTCCCCATCCACGCCCCTCTTGCAGCACCTAGCAAGGTCCTCAGGAAATGTGTTGATTGTCCGGCTGACCCAGGGGCAGCACAGCCCTCCTCACTACCACCCAGTCACCTGAACACCCTCCTCCCACCCGTCTCCTTAGTATCACTCCACCCACCCGGTCTCCAAGCTAGAAGCCTGGCCTCCTTGCTCTCCTCAGTATGGCTCCAACCTCTCCCCACTTGGCTGTCTCCACTGCTACTGAGCTCAACCTTTCCCAGGAGGAAGCCATGTGGCCTTGATGTGGCCGGCAGCATTTGACACCTACCTCGGGTGGCCTCAGTCCCCTTACCTGTGAAGGGGGATGAGGCAGTACTCTAAAAATGTGAAGTGTTCCCAAGAATTTGAATGCGGGGGGATACAATGGCCCTCTGACCACTCAACCAAGACATTAACCCATAAAATGGAGCAAAGCAAAGACACAGATTCCCTTTCAAGAGGCAGTGGGCCAGGAAAGCTTGGAAATTACTGACTGCATGTGTGTGAAGGTGGTGCTTCCAGAAAGGAGCCTTATCAGCCCATAGGAACAGAGGAAATAGGGTGTCCCCGGGGCACGTGTTGGAGGGCCCGGGATGGCTGCACTGGACCTCTGTCATGAAGAAGGCCTTATCAGAGCCTGGTGCCCCTGGCTCCCCTCTGTTGCCGGTCCTTGGGGAGAGAACATGCTGGTCAGACAGCAGAGCCATCTGCAAATGAATACGCTGGCGCTTGGGTTTTGGTCAGCATCCTTGGGAGCTGTGAGTCAGCATCCTGGAGTCTGCCGAGGCTGGGTGCTGAGGACTCTGCGTTTCTGGTTTGCAGGCCTGTGTCAGGCCCTGGCCCAGGGTTCTCAAGGTTGGGAGGTTATCAGTGTAACCGGTGGGCTCCACACCAGAGATTCTGATAGATGAGTTTGGGGTGGGGCAGGCCTTTCCATTAAACAGCTCCTCGGGAGGCTCTAAGCATAAGGAAGGGGAGACCGGCTGCCAGACTCAGTGACCACACTGCTCCAGGCCACTGGAACCCACCGGAACGTCCAGCCTCCATGGAACCCCTACACTGGTGCTGCTGGTTGGCTTCTGGGTTCACTTGAGGGATTTCCACAGAGCCATCTTAACTCGCCCAAGGTCCTGTGCAGGCTTTGCTGAAATTAACCACGCAGCACCAGGCGCTCGAGAAGGAAAAAATGAGCTCTCTATCTGGAAGTTGTGAACAGAGTGGGAAAGGATGTGCCAGAAGCTGCCTCTCCTCCGAATCTTCCACCTCTGGACCCGTAGTTGGGTGTTGTACCATCTGGGCTTTTCTCCCCACAACGGGCGTGACTTACGGTAGATGCCATTGCCATGATCCTCTGCGCATCAGGATTTGGCTGGGATGACCCCTGTTTGCAGTGACTTGGCTTTCTGGAACTGCGGAGGTTGTGAGTTGTCTCTCTGAAGCATTTCTGAGTGACTAGGGCTGAGTACAGAAGAAGCACCCCTACTCCTGTGCTCCGGAGCGGCGAGTCCTCCTCTGGCCCCTCTCCTAAGACTGCTGGGTCTGGGGTGGTGTCACTCATCTGGGCCCTCCTAGGAGCTAACCGGAGAAGCAAAAGTCTATTCACTATGGGCTCTATTACTTTATGTGACTTAGAAGCTCACAAGTATGGTGATTGTAGAAAGTAGAACATTTCTCTGGCTAGGCTCTATTGATCTGGACAAAATCATCTCAACTGCATAATACATTTTGAGCCGAAGTATGCTCACTATCAGAACCGTGGACATCATTTGTATTGCCTCACTTCTATTGCTTTTCTCCCTCCACAAATCTCTGCTATCACCTCCACCTCACTCTCTCTTTGCAGTTAATCCCAGGTCCTGCTTTGCAGAGAAAATAGAAGATGTCAGTTGGCAGTGGCAATTAAATTTTCAGACATCGTCCACCATCCTGTCTTTGTTCTCCAGACCTTTTTCAACCAAGGCTAATGCCACCACTTTCTGCTGTCTTAAGGGCCCCTCGTTGCTCTCTCTTCATGCTCTCCCTTTACTGAACTATTCCATCAGCATTTAGGTATGTTTGTCTTCTCCATATCCACAATGGGGTTCTTCTGCTTCATCCACCCCTCCCCACTCTCAGCTCTGTCTTCTCCTCCTGGTCTCCATTCACAGCCAAGCTTACTGAGAGAATAGCCTACACTCCACACATTTTGATTTTGTGCTTTTCATTCAGGCTCAGGAATCTGCATTTTACAAACCCTCCTGGCCATCTGATGCATGTGGTCTTTGGACTACATTTTGCAATCATTGGTGGTCCTTGGCTTGAGCCTGTTCACTCTTCACCATTTGCATTCCTTTTGAAATCTCATCTGGCTCAAGGCATCAGCTACCACCTGAGGTCCACTTTTCTGTCTCCAGCCCAGTCATTGCTCTTGAGTTTCAGAACCACATTATCCAACTACCTCTGTGAGGATTTTCCAAAGATACTTGAAACGTTCAAAGCAGGACCTCTCATCTTCTCCAAGCCTGCCTGTCCCCACGCTCCCCATCTCTGTCCCTGGCACCGTTAGCCACCCAGTTACCCAAGTGAGAAACCTCAGCTCCCCTTTCCTCACGGCCCCTTGCCAAAGACCCAATCGATTTCCAAGTCCCGTACACTAATTCCTAAATAGGTCTTAAATTCACCAGTTGCTCTTCATTCCCATTGCCACTGGCCTGTCCAGGGCCCTGTGATTTTTCTCCTGGTTGAGCTCTTATCTGGGCTCTCTGCCCCCAAGCTTGCTTCCTCCTATGCGGTTTCTGCAGTGACCGAGGGACCTTTCCAGAGTTTGAGTCTGACCTTGTCATTCCCCTACATTCAGGCCTTAAGTAGCGTCTTGCTGCCTCTGTTTGGACAACAGGCCACTTTAGCCTGGCATAGAAAGCCTTTCATGGCTTCTGTCCCGTCCCCAGGTGTTCATTCATTGGCAAGATCCAGTAGTCACTTCTCAAGCCTGGCTCAGTCCTGGGGCTGGGCAGAAAATTCAAAAGATCATGGCCAAGTTTAACAAGTTTCTGTCCTTGAGACAAAATACAATGGGTCAGACTGAAGAATCAGCTTCCTAAGAATCAGAGTTCTTACCCAGTGTTAAGCTCTACTAATAACTGCAAGGATACAAATAATTGTGAGGCACAGGTAAAGCAAGAGGTGTAGAACCACCAGCACTGCTCCCCAGGACCTTTTTTTTTTTGCCACATTCGGAAGTGCCCTGGCTCAGATTTATCAAAAGGGGTCTATCTGTGATACACGTGAGGTATCCCTTACTAAAGAGGGAGCTATCTGAGTCCCGCAGTATCTCCATTTTATTCTCTGATAGTTACATAGTTCGCACGTTTCCCAGGAGCCGTACCCCATAAATCCATAAGGTCCAGGTTTGTTTACCATAGCAGTGCTAGACAGATAGGGTACATCTTGCTAAAAGCATTCCATAGATAAAAACTCTTCTGCTAGCCAATATCATTAGTGTGTTTGCCAGGGGCTGTGTCATTAGTGATTATGAGGGCGTATGACCGGGTCATCTTTTTTTCTTCCCCAGTCAAGGTTGAGATTGGCCTGCTGCTAACTCTTTCCTCCCCAGTACTGCTCTGCCTACCTCACACATGTGTGTGTTCCCAGGGCTCTGTCCTTGACTTCCTTCCATGACACACGGGCCATGGAAGACCTCCTCCATTCCTGTGGCTTCGTTTCTCTAAACAGAGGCTCCCAAATCCATATCTCACACCCTTGACCTTCAGACCCACACATTCCACTGCCCGCCAGACACCAGCACCTTGATGCCCTCCAGGTCCTCAGACTGCATGCCATCGCTGACCCCTTGTTGCCTCTCCAGATCCATTGCTCCTCCTCTGGCCCCCCTCTCAGGGCAAAAGCACCCACACCCACCTGGTTGCCCCCAAACCTTGAATCATCCTGGTCTTCCTACTTGCTAGCCTTTGACTTAGGGTAAGTCAGAGAGGATAATCTCCCTGAGCCTCGGTTTCCACAGGTGTAAAATGGGGATAATAGCAGTATCTGCTTCACAGAGCTGTCGTGGGATGAGATGAGACGGTGATGATTAGGTGATGAGGGCTTATCACAGTGGCTGGCACAGTATGTGCTCAGAAACTATCAGCAAGCATCTCTGACTCCTCTGTTCTGCCGTTCCCCAAGGCTGCTCAAGACCACACGCTATAGGTTCTACCTTCTCAGGGCCCCTTCTCTGTGTTCACCATCCTCTCCTCCGTGCTCCCGTCTCTGCCTCCACCTGTGACAACACCTTGGACCTGATCTGGCCCACTCTGTGTGGCCCCGCTAATCTCTGCTCTCCTCCACCACCGGAGAAGTGCCCCTCAATTACACATCTGATTCTGCCCCTGCCTTGGAAGACTCTACGCTGCTCTTGGGATAAATTCCAAACTCCTTAGAGTGGCTTAGGAGGCTGGATATCTTATCTGGCTGCCACCTGTCCCCCGTGACTCCCCACCTCCCATGCTAACCACTGGCCACACCAAACTTTCAGCTCCTCTGACCGTCAGGATCTGGCCGATGCCCTCCCCTCTGCTTGGAAGACTCTTCTCCCTTCTCCCACCTCTACCTGAGGCACCCTCCTTCTGTCTCCTGCACACTTGCAGTGCTCTGCCTTTCCCTCATCAGAGCACTTTATGGCTGTGTGGTCACTGCCAGGTCCCATACTGGGGCCCCTCGTGGGGCTGTGAGCATCAGGGGGCAGGGGCCATTTCTGGCTTGGGTAGTGTATCCAACAGTGAGAATAGCGCCCAGCCGAGTAGGTTCCCGATATTAACTGAGTGGACGTGTTAACTGGGGGGTGGGTGAGGGGTGAGCAGGAGGGAGGAGCCCCTGAGTCAGGGGTTTCTGGTTTGGATGGAGTTGAGATGGGCGATATTAAGGGAAGTCAGATTACAGTGGAATTTTTGTATTAATGCACTATTGGGACCAGGAGGGCCCAGGTGAGTTTGGCAGTGGGCACTGGAGATCAGGGCCCTGGAAACAGACCTAAGCCTACCTGCCCCTCCTCTGCTGCCTTCCACAGTCTGTGCAGGGTTGGGGCACAGCACCAGCTCTGCCTCTGGGGGTGGCGGTGGAGTGGTACGTTTTCATGAGGTTTCTTCCCTCCAATGTTGCCTTGCACCTAGATCTGCTAATTCTGCGGCAGACTAGTGCTGGAACCCATGAGGCCGGTCCATTTCGCTCCTGTTTCATGTGGCTCGTCTCTAAGGGCCTCTGGGGGGGGGTAGTTTTGGCTAGGGGTGGGGGTATTATTCCTAGTTGTCTGCAGGAAGCACTCACCATCACCCAGTACCTCCCACTGAGGTGGCTTCAGTCCCCATGAGGGAGAGGTGGCAGCGAAAAGTCACCCCTTCCTGCCCCACATCCGACCTCTGCCGCCATGCCCCAATAAAGTACGACTTCTGACGGGGATGACAGTTTGGCGGGCTCTGGACTGAAGGGTGTCGGGAAGAAGGGTGTAGGAGTGGGGGAGCCGTGTTTCCTCGATCTGCACGTGGCATGTGGATGCCCTTTGTGGGGGGCGGTCCCCTGTCACTCCTCCCTCCTCTCCTCCTTCCCCTGCGTTTTTGCTGTCTCTTCCATCCCCGGACTGCGCTGGCTTCCTCTCTGCCCATTTTCTGGTGGCTCTGCAGAGGCAGGGCTGAGCCCTGCTCTGAGGAGTGGTGAGGGGAAAAGGAGCGTGGGAAGGAGCGGGGAGGCTCTCACCCCAGGCTGGGGCTGGTTTCCTCTGAACCAGCAGCAATCAAACACGCCTCACCACTGTGAGAATTAATTCCCTTCTCAAGCTTCCCTTCAGATAGGTGAGAAATGTGTGTGCCTCCCATTAACATGAGCGTGACCCCATATCTTGTGAAATGACAGCCCTGGCCTGATTATGCTCAGGGAGCATCCCCGCCTGCCTGCCCTGGGCTGCGTGACAAAAGCTCCCTCGTATGAACTGACAAATGAACATTGCGCATCCGTGCCTTCCGTGTGATCCGCAGACAATGCCTGCTTCCTTCCAGCCACAGGACAAGGTCAGGAAGACGGTCCAGTTTGCCTCACCGTGTACCCAGCAGCACTGGAAGTGAGAGGGGGACGCTGTTCCCAGGCGTGGCTGGAGGAGTGTGAGGCTGGGAGCAGGGTGGCCTGGTCAGGTCTGTCTGCTGGCTGTGTATTTGGGATTGAGTCCCCTCCCTTCTGTGAGAGCAAACGGCTGGCCCATTAGACCTGGAAGGGCTTTTGAGTCTGATACTTGCTGATGCCAGGCTCTCACTGAGTATAGCCTTAGAACCTCATAAAAACGAGGCTCCCATTTTCAATGTTGGAGGAAGAGTCTAGAAAGTTCTCTAGGAGACAGAGTTAAGAAGCCAGCTCGGCGGTTGGAAAAAGGCCCTCCCTCAAGATATGATGCTGCTCAAGGCACCAGAAGAGCTTCTCCTCCTGGAGACTCAAAGCCCAGCGTGGCCTGTGTGTCTAGGGGGAGGCAGAGGAGGGTGTTGGGACTGGGGAGGGGACAGGGCAGATGTTCCTTTGTTCAGACACTCGTTTACCCATCAGATATTTGTTGAGTGCTTCCTGGGATCAGGGAGCATGGCAGAGTGGAAGAAGGTCTGCAGTCAGCCGGAGCTCCGTTTGCCCTCAGCTCAGCCTCTTACTCAAGTGTGACATGGACAAATGGCTGCTGGCCGCTGGGCTGTGGCCGTGTACTTGCCTGTCCTGTGCTGCCGGCGTGAGGATGAGCTGAGATGGTGTTCCTGGTGGGGTGTGGGCCTCCCTGCACGCTGTCCCCTTCTCCCTCCTCTGCATGCACTGTCCTAAGTGTGTGTGCCCCCGGGGCGGGGCAACCAGGTGCATGTTCACAAATAGCTTCGCTACAGAGGGACCAGGGCACCGTAGTCTGGGGACTCAGAGGAACGAGAGGTGTGACCAGAGCAGTTTCATGGGTTGGCGCTGAGTTGAGCCTGGAGCGGGCCGGCATTTGAAGGAGAAGGGAGGAAGGTCATTGCAGGGGCAGGGAACAGCCTGAGTAAAGGCACAGATGCACAGAGCTTGGGAGGGATGAGAAGGAGGAGAAAGGAGCCTGTACGGGGGGTGCGTGAGGGCGGGCATGCTGGGCAGGATGGTGCTTCTGTGCACGCTCTGGGGGAGGCCTGTTCGGACCACTGTGTCGTGAGAGCTGGGGGTGCCCTATCCTGGGGTCTCCACGTACAGAACAGCAGTCCTGGGGTGACACTTCCTTCTCCCTTACTGTCCAGGACTGGACACTGTTAACACAGGCCTCTGTTCCCTATTATCTTACTTTTTCTCAACTCTTAAGTATGGGGGAAACTGCCATTTGCTTGGTCTTGGAATAATCTGCCCTTTCTTCTTGCAAAATAAGAAGAAAGCCTTCCTGTTGCCTTCTCTGCCTTTTCGTTCTCCAGAGCACACCTCTCTGTCTTCCCCACGTTGACTAGTGCTTCGTTATTGACTCCCCACACTACAGTCCCAGCTCTGTGGGGGCACGGAGCGGCTGTTTGCTTTGCTCCTGTGCCCCCAGCCCTTGGAGGACTGCTATAACTGTTAGGCTTTCAGTGCATATTTGGAGAATCATTGAATGAGTGGCAGTTGGGTCGATGATTCTTGGATCGCTTGACATGGGGCACATTGAAGTGGCAAGATGCTGAGTGAATCAGCCGAGCCCAGATTCATCGCAGATCCTGTGACGCTCGTGGCTGAGTGGAGACTATTATAGGATGCTCCAAGCTTCCAAGGAGCCGATAGGTCCTGAAGTTACGCTAAGGACTACACTGGCAGGCTGACTCCTCTCATCTCCCCCAGTGACCCTGGCTTGTCATGGGGTGCTGGTCGTTATGGTGATGGCATGGCTGAACTGAATGGCACAAAGGGAGAAGGGGTTTTTGACTAATCCACAGGCTTGGTTCAAATGAAATCCTTTGAAATAGCGTTGAAAAGGGGTATATCGTTTTCCCGCGGTGTTGGTAGGTATCATGACATCAGTAACACTTCCTAATCTTCAGTGAGCAGCCAGACTGGTTCCTGTCTTCTCTCTGTTACTCGGGTCCCCATGGCACCAGGGATAGTAAAGGAAGGAGGGTCCTGATAGAACATGTAGTGGAACATCAGTGGTTATGAATGGACATCCACTGCCCTAGCCCACTTCCTGCTCCTGCCATGCCTGTGGGCACTCTCAGGGGATTGCCTTGCCCATCTTTCCCCCAAATGCCAGACCTGGAGGTGGTGCAGCTGACGTGGACGGGACCAGGTACAGACCCCGTGGAGAAGCAGGACAGGGGCAGCAGGAGGGGCTGGCGTCAGGGTGGGGACAGCACAGGGGAATCTTCAGATCTGAGGTGACTCTTGAAGGTGATTCCAAAGACTCGAGATTTGGAATAGAATTTTTTTTTTTTTTTTTTTTTTTTTTTTTTGCGGTACGCGGGCCTCTCACTGCCGTGGCCTCTCCCGTTGCGGAGGCTCCGGACGCGCAGGCTCCGGACGCGCAAGCCCCGGACGCGCAGGCTCCGGACGCGCAAGCTCCGGACGCGCAGGCTCAGCGGCCATGGCTCACGGGCCCAGCCGCTCCGCGGCATGTGGGATCTTCCCGGACCGGGGCATGAAACCGTGTCCCCTGCATCAGCAGGCAGACTCTCAACCACTGCGCCACCAGGGAAGCCCTGGAATAGTATTTTAAAGATTCCTAATTTGGTGAGCTTCCTAATTTGGTGGGGGAAGGAGAGAATTCCAGGCACAGAGAGCAGCAAATGTAAATAGGTCGTGTGTGTGTGTGTGTGTGTGTGTGTGTGTGTGTGTGTGTGTGTGTGTGTGTGTGTGTGTGTGTGAGTGAGAGGGAGGGAGGGAGGGAGGGGGGAACCTACAGATAGTCTCCCGGAGGGTGATCTGAGGCAGAAGGGAAGGAGGTGGGAGAGGAGGGGTGAGGGAGCCAGGCTGTGAAGGCCTTGAATCCCCTGGACGTGGCGGGAAGTCATGCGTTGAGGTAAGGGAGTGACATGACCAGATCTATTTCAGAAAAGACAGTCCTGGCAGCATGTAAAGAATAGATTAGGGGTGAAGCTGGAGGCAGGGACACTAGTTAGGAGGCCAATGGAGGAACCCAGCAGAGGGAATGGCAGGAGACTGATCAAGGCTGTGGCACTGAGGACAGGATGGAGGACAGGTAGACTGGCCAGGGCCTGGAGACTGACCAGAGTGCAAGGAGGAGCCCTAGGGAGAGAAGTGAGGCTCGGAGGCCCCCTCCCCCCGACCCTGCCCGTCTCCCTGCCACCCCAAGGGGTGTAGTCTGCTAGCTGGTGGACGTGCTAGCGCGTGGTGTCGTTCACCAGGATAGGGGTCCCTGGAGTAAGACATCATCCCCAGGCCGGGGAGGGGGATGCTTGCACCCCTGGGTGGATGTGAGGTGAAGTTACATATCGTAGAGTACGTGTCCCCCTCCGGCCCTGACGCAGGCTCACTGGGAAAGGCTGGTTCCCGGCTCCTGCCCCTCCCTTTCCTTCTTCCTCCCTGGCATATTCTTTCAATCTCCTCCTTTCCCCTTTCTCAGACATCTTAGGATGAGCAGCTGGGGAAGAGGAGCCATGGAATAACATCCAATCAGGGAAAGGTTATTAACCCAGGATTATAATCATGGTGCCTTCCCATGTCTCTTATAGGGGAAGAAGGTGGACTCCATGGCTTAGCTGAAAGCCGGCTCGGTACTCCCCTCAAGCAGCCTGTGCATCACAGATTCCTGCCAGGCCCTCCGGAGCATGTACCCCACGCCCTGGCCCAAGGTCTCTTCCCTCAGCACTTTCTCCGAAAAGGTAAGACCCATGTTGCCTGAGCCTGTGATGGGCAGCAAAGTGCACTCAACACTGACCCTGGTTTCAGGGGCTGACAGTCAGCTGCTGAGTGGCTGCATTTTATTTGCCTGCCTCACCTACACCATGACCTCTTCTGGGGAGCCCTGGGCTGTGGCTGTGCTCTCACCTCTGGTGTGGAGGGAGGAGCCCTGGCCCAGGTGACTTTCTCTCAGCACCTGTTCTGTGCAAGGCTCTGGGCTCAGTGCTTGGGACACGCCATGGATCAGACAGAGGCTTAGGGATCTCAGCCGTTTCGTTGGCACGTAGATCCCTGTAGCTTGGAGGAGGGTGCCACTGACCTTGGCTGCGTGTGGCTGTGTGAGTGGAGTGGAGAAGGTGAGAAAAGGCTTCTTGCTGATTTCTAGGTTGCTTCAACAGCCCCTGTTTGGCATTTCAGCTCTTCCATCACCTGTGGAATATTAAATTCCCTCTGTTTGAAATACCAGGAATGGTCTTGTCTCTCTGACTGGATGCTGACTGATACAGGTGTTTGAGGAGGGTAGAGCACGGGTGGCCCTAGGGGAAGGAGTAGCCGATGAGACAGTATGGTATACAGACTAGTATCCCCCCAAAGGTGGCCACGTCCTAATCTCTGGAACCTATGACTATGTTACCTCACAGAGCAAAAGGGACTCTATTATCCAGGATAATTCAGGAAAGTATTTTGGAGTATTTCAGTGGGCCTCATGTAAACACAGGGTCTTTATAAGACAGGGGCAGAAGAAGAGAGTCGGAGAGGGAGATGTGGTGATGGAAGCAGAGGTTGGAGTGACTGGATTGCTGGCTTCGACTGGGTGGAAGAAGCCATTAACCAAGGAATGCAAGCAGCCTCTAGATGCTGAAAAAGGGAAGAGTACAGATTCTTCCGTAGAGCCTCCAGAAGGAATGCAGTCCCACCAACACTTTGACTTTAACACGGTTAAAATCATTTCAGACTTCTGACCTCCAGAACAGCAAGATAGTAGATTTATGTTGTGTTAAGCCAGTAGGTATGTGGTACCTTGTTATAGCGGCAATAGGAAACTAATACAGAGGGCCAGAGTTCAAGATGCTGTAGATCACGCAAAGGAGTTTTTGGATCTTGTTCTCTAGGGCTGAAGGCTTATTGCTGCTCAGGAGCCCACGTGTGCTAAGTTTATGAGCTCTGAAGTCAGGCAGCCTGGGTTTGAACACCCGCTTTGCCAATGACCAGCCTTGTTAGGCAGGGCTTTAACTTCTCAAAGCTGCAGTACTTACATCTCCAAAGCAGTGGTATAGTCGTTCTTGTCTCATAGACATGTAAGGATCAAATGAGATGATGCGTGTAGGCTGTTTGGCACAGCACAGGTCACAAAAGCAATTGTTACTCTCACTTGCTTTGCAACTTTGGACAAGATGGTGTCTCGCTTGGAGTGAGCCTTGATCCCTACATCTGCCGAGAGGAGGTAATAGTAGGCTCCCTAGCCTCCACACCCTGCAGGAATAAGTGGATTTTGTGATATGATGAATTGGAGAGGGAGGTTACCTCTGTACACCCCTGCTGGCCTGGCTGGAGCTCTCTACCTTCCCATGGAGGGAGCAGGTGCCAGCTCGCCCTGCCGACCCAGTCCCTTCTGCCCCCAACTCTGCAGGCATTCCTGGATCCCTGTGCCCCTTAAGGGCTCTCCTGGTTTCTGCTCCCCTGCACTGTGCTCTAGGCGTAAGCTGTTTTAGTTACAAATGCCTTGAAATGCTACACCTTTCCTGCCCACCTGGACCGACCTCCCCAGGCCCAGCTGCCAGGTATTGATTTCTCCTTTAACTATTACTGCAGCCCAGGAGCATGTATGGATTAATTGACGAGGCTAGGCTTGTACCTGCACACTTCATTAACAGCTGCTGCTAATTAGCAGAGTAGTCATTAAAGACCTGCTGGGGTTTTGAGGATAATAGTATTATTTTTTTCCCATGACTCTTAAGCACACAATAAATTTTGGAGTGAAAGTCCATGATCCCAGGTTGGGATGGAAGTCATGGCGTGGTGTGTGCTCACGGCTTGCCCCTAAGAACACAACAGAAACTAGAAAATCACCATAGTGGGACCAGAGTCAGGAGGGCCTTAGAGTCGTCTCGTCTACCACATATGACTACTGTGCCTGGGAGAGGGGCCTCACTATCAAGGTCACACAGAGACAGGGAGGCAGAGCTGGGACAGGCAACCAGGGCTGCTGACTTTGCTCCAGGCCAGGGCTCTGTTTACTAACTGGGGACTCTGCTGCATGCATTTGGATAGCTTGATGGGGGAGGTTGGACCATGCACATAGCCATGTCCCCTATTCCCCCTGCCCCAAACCCGAGGCGCTTTCCCCAAGATGGTGCTGCATTTCCTTTCCCAATTCTGGGCCTCCTCACATTTTGTCCACATCACTCTACCTTCCATCTCCTTGCTCCTGGAACCCCTTTCTCTGTCTTTAGCAGGCTTATCTCCAAATGGGCAGGACTCAGCAGTTGGCCTGCAGTGGACCCTTTGGGTTATCCATGCTGATGGAAATACATAGTGAGTGGAATTAAGCCTGAAGTGCGTGCATTTGGACAACTTATTGACCCTCTTGGAATGTCATCCAGCAAGTGGGCTAATGTGTGTAGAGGGCCGAGCACAGGATGGGCATAGAGTGAGTGAGTGAGTCCTCAGTAGATGACAGCCATGTACCCTGGGCTCCTTAGGAAGGTGCACCTGTGGCCCAATCATTGTGCTTTTCTCAAGCTGACTTGAATCATTCACTGAGCAAACATTGAGATGTTTTAGAGCAAAGGAATAGAGCCTTGACTTATTTCCTTCTCGTTTTAGAGATAATGTTAATAATAATTCCAATCACTCACCTTCCCTGTAAGCTCACTGTGTGTCAGGAGGTACTGTTCTAAGTGCTTTACATGGATTAATTTATTTTATCCTCTTGACAACCCTATGAGGCAGGTGATTTAGTTATGTTTCCTATTTCGTAGAAGCGAAAATGAATGTACTAAACTTGCTCATGGTCGCCTAAGAAGGAGGTGGAGCTGAACCCGGCATCCTAGCCCCAAGTCCAAGCCCTTAGTCGTGGAACTCCTCAGCCCCTTAGAGGGGTCGAGTTCCTGGCTTAGGGAACCCTCTGTCCCCCAGTGCATGCTGCGTGGGTGGCAGCTGAGTTTATGTCACGTGTCTGTATCCTCCAGACCTCAGCTGGTTGATCCAAGGTGGGCACTTGAAGCAAAGGCTTCCCTACACTGTATGCTTTGGGTTTTATGACTCAAAAGCCTAAGATGGGCCAATTTGACTCCTAACTGGTGGAGGTGTCAGAAGGAGGCTGAGCCTGGGAGGGGGAAGAGCTGATGAGCTACACTTAGGACTGGGGGCCAATCATGGTCGCCAGCTGTGAGTGGCTGGAGGGAGCTGGCCAGCCAAGAAGGAGGGCAGAGAGGTGCGTGGATACGATGAGAGAGACCCCTGGTCTTGGACGGGTGACTCACAGTGCTGGTTTCCATGGAGCTTGTTGCTCCTGGCCTTCTGTTTTGGGATCTTGGTGAGGACCTGCTTTATACTGAACTAGTCTCTCTCCCTGAGTCTGTCTTATTGAGCTAGTGCCCCTCTTTTCCTCATAAACAGGAGAACTCTAAGATGAACAATTCTCTTATCGGGTTTACAGGGTACTGATGATTCGAGGAGGGGCGCAACCGCATCTATGGTGTGCATCTCCTCCTGCACAAGGACAATATCCTAAAATGACATGACTGGGACTTTAAAGTAAAGGTCTCTGGAGACAGTGCTCAGCTGGAGATAAACATCCGTACTGGTCAGGGTGAGGACAGGCTGCTCTATCATGATAATGCAGTGGCATAAGGAGGATTGAAGTTCCTTCCTTTCTCACCTTACAGTGTAAGGTGAACGGCCCAGGTTGGCAGGGCAGCTCTGACCCAGTCATTCAGGGACTGGGGTGCTCCGACCCACTGCCCCACCCTCCCTGAGAGCCTTCTTGTGGTCTCGGTGGCAGGGGCTGCCATGCCTGGCTCTAGCCGGAGGTGGAAGAGAGCATGGAGGGGGCACCCCGATATCTTACATCACTTCCATTCCACTTCCACTGGTGACAGCTTAGCACATGGGCCCACCCAGCTGCAAGGGAGGCTGGGAAAGGGAATCCTGACCTGGGGTCAGCAAATGTTTTCTGTAGAGGGCCAGATAGGAAATATTTTCAGCTTTGAGAGCCATATTCTCTGTGTTGCAAGTATCTGACTCTGCCCTTGTATCTTGAAAGCAGCCGTTGGCAATATGCAAATGGATGGGCATGGCTATATCCCAATAAAACTTTATTCATGGACAGTAAAATTTGAATTTCATATAATTTTCATGTGTAATGAATATATTTTCTTTTTTCAACCATTTAGAAATGTAAAAACCATTTTTAGCTCATGGGCCATTCAAACATAGGCGGTGGTCTGATCTGGCCCGAGGGGCATAGTGTGCAGACACCCCTGGTCTGGATGGTGACCTGGCCGTGTTTCTGTCAGGGGAGATTGAATTTTGGTGGAGAGTGAGTGGTCCCCACTACAATATCCACTCCAGGCTTTGCTAAGAGAGGGGCATTTTAGCAGAAGCAAGGTGTCCTCTGCCCCCTTCTCTGTACGAAGAGAAGAGTAGAGTTTGCTGGGTGGAAACAGCCATGCCGCTCTCCCCAAACTTGCCAGGAGCCAGGAGCAGAAGCAGCCATGCACTGAGAGGTTCCTGATGTCAGAGGCTGTGGAGAGGGTTACAGTGTCACCTAAGGAGCTGGCAGCTGGCCTCCCCCAGTGCTGGAGGCCAGCTGGGATGAGGACACCAGTGGCCAGAGTTACACAGGATACTGCAGGTAGTATCCAGTTCCCCACCAAGGGGCAGCCAGTCGCTCACAAGCAGGGCACTCCCATTTTTGCTGCTGGGGCTCGTGGAAGCTATGCAGGAGGTGGCTTTGAACTGGACAGTGATACTCTTTAATCATTAGAAAGTGACTGCTACAGATATTAAATGGGACCAGGAAAATCATCAGCAAGGATGAAGATACTATTATTTGGCAAGTTTGTTTTCTTCCATCCCTCCCTCAACTACCAGCTTGTGGGGTTGGGGATTGCAGAGCAAAGCTGATAGCAGCTACTGAGAATCATTAGAATCATTCCGTGTTTGTACATCACTGAGTTTGTACCGTCAATCAAAATAGCTACATATATTTTTGACATCAACTGCCAATTATTCTTTCTGTGCTGCAGAAAAATCAGAACCAAAGACAGAAACATTCACCCAAGGGTGTTAGATGTGGACTCAGACCAGCCCGGGTTTGAGTCCTGGTTCTGTCAGATCCCATGTGACCTCCACTAGCCCTGTAACCCCTCTGGACCTCAGCCCCCTCATCTTTAAATGGAGGAGAATAACGCCTGTTGTGCAGGTGTGTTGGAAGAAATCCATTTCTAATGCAAAGGGTGCATTTGTTCAAATGAAAACGATGATTTTTTTTCTTCTCTCTCTGGACCTCAGGTTCCTCATTTATAAAATGCATGGGTGGACTGTGGTCCATTCTTGTCCTGACAGTCAGTAATTATGTTGCCAGTGGACTTATGAGAAGGAGAAAGCTGTCCTTCAGAGGTGCTTCCTCCTGGTGGGAGGTTTTGAAGCTGAAGGAAGCAGCGGCTTGATCAGGAAACTCCTGCTTTCAGACCCTCCCTATCCTTCCTGGCACAGCTCAAGCCTGCCTCCTCCAGGAAGCCCTCCTGGATTCCTCCAGGCACAGGCCATCTCACCCTTTCTGAAAGACCCAAGTATTTGACCTTGACCTCCACCCCATTCTTTTTCCCCTACTTGCTGATTTGATGGTCGCAGACTCCCTATAACCACTTCTGTAACCCTGACCCTAACCCTAACCCTAACCCTGAAACCCTAACCCTACCACTGAGGTCTATGAATGGGTCCAGTGTGGAATTGTGAGCTGGAGGTGCTCTGTTGTGGGGCCAGCCTGGCAGGACTCAGGTATCTCACATTCCTACCAGGCAAAGGGGAGCTAAAGCACCCAAACCCCCCAGCCAGGAGACCCTGTTGGTAGCCACAGGGGCCTGGGGCAATATGGAGAGGACAGAAACCAGCTGGCTCACAGACCATGCAGACAATCTATAGGCCTCATGACCCCCACTGGCTTCATGGAAGCAGGCGATGCAGCATCTCAGGTGGAGGTCCGCCCCTTCCTTCTATCACACTACCAATACCCATCCTGGGAAGGTGACCTTATCTGGGGACATGTGAGGATGCAAACTGGCCAGTGAGATGTATGTTGAAGATGCTGTTCCTTGTTGGTCTCATTGAACATCTAAACTTCTAGTAAGAATATAGCACACTGTGTTCTGTGACATCATTCGATTCATCTATTAATTCATTCAGCAATATGGTTGGTCCACCAGGTGCTGGGAAAACAGGGGCCAACAAGGCAGAAATAGTCCCTGGGATTGTGGAGTTTACAGATGGGGGGGAATCTACACAATTCAGCAAACAATTGCAGAAGTATTTGATGAGATTGCAGCCTGGGCTATGGAGTTGAAGGTGGCCAGACCATGGTAAGGTGGGGTGATGCAGGGCAGAGCACCTGGAATGTTCCAGGCTGAGGGACCACGGGTGTGAAAGAAGACGGATGAGAGGAGCAACATTAGTCTGGGAGCTGAAGGGAGACCCCTGTGTCTGGACAGCAAAGCATGGAGGGAGCAGGAGACAACGTAGTGCTACAGGGGGTAGGGGGACACTAGACTCCAGGAGCCCTTGATGAGCATCGTAACAGTGTTTGGACTTTAGTCTGAGGGCATGGGAAGCTCTGGAAGCTTTCTGGACAGTGGTACATGTGATGGGCTTTCATTTTAGAAGGATTCCTCTGGCTGTTGGGTGCAGGGTGCACTGATAAGAGGAGGATCGGGGAGAGGGGGGCAGTTGTAGTCACCTAGGTAAGGCGTGTGGGTGGCTAGGATAGGTAGAATGGAATGCAGTGGAAGAAGAGGAAGATGTGCTCAAGAGCTATAAGGAGGAAGAGCCAACAGGACTCGGATATGGGGGAGAGGGAGTAACAAGACGATTCCTAGGTCTCTGTTTTGAGCAATTGGATGGATGGTGGCGTCTTTAACTGAGATTGGGACACAGAGGGAAAAGCTGACTTTAGGAGGATGGATGTGTTATGAGATATCTGAGAGACACCCAAGTGGATCTGGGGTTTAGGAATGAGTTCTGGGGCATCCATAAAAATAGGAAGTCATTGGCAAGGAGACGGCCACTGACTCCCCTGGAGGGGTCAGATCCCTCCACAGGAGAGTGTAAAGGCCTGGAATGAGGCCTGGGAAATGGTTATCAATGCTCCATGGCCTCTGTCTATAGAGAAGACCAGTCCTCATTTATATAGCAATTTCACAGCTCCTTTGGTCAACCAGGGGGAAAGCAAAGACAGAACTGAGAAAGCAGTAGCAGGTGTAGATGGGCGAGGGCGGTCCTGGTGCCTCTTCCTTCTCCCCCTCGGCCTCAGGGCCTTTGCAACTGCTGAACTGATCCCTGGACCACCTTTGCCCCACCGTTGGCCTGGCTGGCTCCTGATTCTTCAGGTCTACTTCAAATGACACCTCCTCAGAGAGGCCTTCCCCCACCGCCCCGCCCCAAACTGCGCTCCCCCAGGAGTCCCACCATGGCACTGGGCTCCGTTTCCTTCACCCGCTGGCACTCTCTGAAACCCTTTCTGTATCCCTGTGTGCATCTTTTTCCCGTTTCTCCTGACCAGAACCTAAGACCCCCGCGGGCAGGGACCTAGCCCTTGTGCTGTGGATGGCTGCTTCCCCAGCATTCTCCTCCGCGCCCCCGTCCCCTCTCTCCTGCTGGATCCCCAGGAGCAAATCCTGTGGGCTCCAGCTTTGAGGTCTCCCTGGGGATCGGTCTGTTTCCTGCCTCAGCCACCTCCCTCTGAACTCAGTGCATCAGCATGTCTTGCTTGCGTGATCTTTTTTTTCGGGAAAATAGTTATTTTTCATGAAAATGTAATTTATGAGGTAGTAGTTTTTTGTGATACATTGGTGTGTTCTCCTCTTTTTACTGAAGTATAGTTGATGTACTGTATTATGTAAGTTACAGGTGTACAATATAGTGTGATTCACAATTTTTAAAGGTTATACTCCATTTATAGTTATTATAAAGTATTGGCTATATTCCTTGCGCTGTACAATATACCCTTGTAGCTTATTTTATACATAGTAGTCTGTACCTCTTACTCCCCTGCCCCTATATTGCCCCTCCCTGCTTCCCTCTCCCCACTGGTAACCACTAGTTGTTCTCTGTATCTGTGAGTCTGCTGCTTTTTTGTTATATTCACTAGTTTGTTGCATTTTTTAGATTTCACATGTAAGTGATATCATACAGTGCGTGTCTTTCTCTGTCTGACTTACTTTGGGTGACTTCTTTTTCTTCCCTCCACCCTTCCAGCGCAGTATCCACTTGCATCTACCTAAAATGGAAATCTGAGCCTGTGTCTCTTATACTTGAAACTCTTCAAACGGCTTCTGAAAATAAGTCCAGATGTGGTTGATATTTTCCAGAGGCCTCTATAGTCTAGTCCCTGCCTACCTTTCCAGTCTTCTCGACTGCTTTGCCCTGGGCTCTTTGGTCCAGGCCTATGGGGCTCTCAGCATCTCCAAGGAACCACTCACTCTCTCTCACCTTGGTGCCTTTGCCTGGGCTCATCGGAGCTCTATAAATACTTACTGAATGAATAAATGATAAATCCAGGAGAACAAAGGGAGAAAGAATACTCAGGAGTATTTCTCCCCCCTTAAGGGGAAGCCTGGCAGCATCTTTCATTCTCCTTGTGTCTCTCTCTCTTAAGCCTCAGACACTTCCCCTCTTCCTAGCTTTTGATGCCTGAACCTCAACCCAGTACCTCCAGTTGCCTCCAGGGCCCCAGCTACCCCAGGCAGCCTTAATTAATTGTAAAATTGATTAAGCAGCCCCCTTTGTTAGGCTGGACTGGTGTTTATTTGTATTTTCATATTATTATCCTTTTATACTTCTCTGGGCATCCTCAGCTCTCTACTGACACCTTTTATTGGGGAAATGTTAATTTAAAAATCATCTATAATGCAGGTGTCACAAATCAAAGCTGTTCGGTAATGAGTTGCTCTTATGTCGTATAAAAACAATTAATTAAAACCCTTTCTGAGAGAGCGGTGCCAGCAGATTTATGTTTCCCAGTGTCTCCCCTCGACCTTCCTTTTTAAGGACCCTCATGCACTTGGCTGGCTTCTCTAGCAGGATGGTTTCCTCCCGTCTCTGCTCAGGAAATGGAGTCCCAGCCTGGTGGAGTGGGGAAGGCTCCAGGAGGGCGTCTGGTCCTTCCTCCTTGTATTTAGAGCACCAAGAGCGACTTTGCTGTGGTCATACAGCAGTTGAGTGGCAGCGCCAGGCTCAGAACAGCCTCTGCCGCCGGGTCCTGTCCTGGTCATCTCTGCTGGCGCTTCTGCTGCCGTCCTCCTGACAAGGCTCACTGACCAGGGGACCACGAGCAGCTACGCTGCTGTTTTGCCAGTGCTGGTCCAGTAAATGCCACTCGTTTCCCCATTGACAGACACGGTTACTTCGCAAATGCTTTCCGCTCTTTGCTAATCAATTCAGCACTTAGGAAATATAATCCAGGGTGTCTAAGCTCTGGTCTTGCCTCTGCTCTTGTTCCATCGTGTAAACATGGGTAAATCACTTCTCCTTGGTTGGGCGTCAGTTTCTCCCTCTGCACAATGGGAACATTGATTTAGAACAGGAGTTGCACAGTGAAGTACCTCCAGGTGCCATGAACAAATAAGGCAGGCCTGATGGAATTTGTGAAAGACTGGAGAAGAGGATGCTCCTTCTGAAGGGGAAGGCCTCTATCACCCCCAGATGTTTGCTGCATCTGGGAACTTGGGAACACAGACCCGATGTTGCTCTTTTTCACGAGACGCTGGAAATCCAGCTCAAGATTTAAAAATGTTGGCAAGGGTGCCGGCCATTGGTTAATTTGCCCTCAGGTCCCCTCCTCGCCGTTCTCCTGTTCTGCTCTGTATGCTGGGGGACAGGCTCCTTCAGGCTTCTGGGTGGGTTGCGTAGAGTCAGTGAGAGGCTCTGGTTGGAGATGGGAAGGTGAGAGGGTGGGAGGTAGGAGAAGCCAGGGTGTCTCCCCCATCTCTCTGACTCAGGCACCATCTCTGGCAATGCTCGTGTCTCTGTGACCTACCGGGGTTCCAGGTCAGCCAAGTCATCGTGGCCTCTGGGCCCTGGTCACCCTGCCTCCTGCCTTCCTTCCTCCAGAGCTGCTGCTAACCTCTGGGTTGTCTCACTCATCTTTCATCCCCTGTGTAACCGGTCCTTGAGTTAAGTTCCCTCTGCTTTAAATACCTAGAGTGGTTGATTGGTTCTTGGCTGGACCCTGACTGAAACAGTTAAAAATTATATTATTATTATTATTATCATTATCATTATTTAACACAGTGAAGGCTTGTCTGTGGGCTGGAGGGAGTCTGGGGAGCCCCAGTTTGGATAAACTGAATTTCAAGGTCATATCTTGGTTCAGGATTGACCTGAGAAATCAGACAATATTGGTTCCTGCACTTTAGAAGCTTCCAGTCTTAAGAGTGAGCAAAGTCTCCGGGGCATCTGGATTCTGGCCCTTCCGCCTCCTCTAAAAAGCGGGCCTCTCCTTCTCCATGCTGGGGCCTCCTCTGGCTCTGCCCTGCCCAGCCTCTTCCTGGTTGGCGCCCCCTCCTGGCAACAGGTGGCACTGCTCTTGGGTGGCCTGCGAGGGCCTCAGGTGGCCTTGGAGCAGGCAGATGACTTTCTCACACGCTTGTCTCCCCTGCCTTCTCCGAAATCCAGGCCAAAGGGAGGGAGTGTGAGTCAGGACTAGAACCCGGGGCTCCTTCCAGCAGGAGGTGTGCCTACCATGTGCCACCCTCAGTGCCAGGGCTGGAGACACCCTCACTGAGAAGACCCAGCCCCGCCTTCGAGGAGCTGGGCACCGAGGCTGGCAGGTGAGCAGCATCCTGCCAGGCAAGTGTGGCGGGCTACCCCGGGGAGCCCCGGGGGGGAAAGCTGCCAGGCTCAGGAGCTCAGCCCCTGACTCCTGGACTGCTGCACCTTGCTGTGGAACATGCTTCCTTCCCCCCTAACATTGTGTGACTTGGGGACTGTCCAACTCAAAATGAAGAGAAGCCAACCACGTGGCGAGCTGTCCCCTCCCCCTGCTGGCGGCGCCCCTCCCGCCGGCCCTCCCGCCCTCCCCTCCGAGTGGGGCTGTGAAGTGTCTAATCCAGGCTTTTATCTGGCATCCACAATTATAATGTCAAGATTGAATAATCTGCCTTTATCTCCCGGGTGACAGCCATGTAGAAACTTCAAAAGAAACAGTTTTGCTGGCATTTAACGGCTTTTGTTAATTACTATATCCCAAAGAAAATGAAATAAAGGAGGAAGAAAAATGATATTTCTCTGTGACAACTTTGTAAAAATAGCAGTGATGAAGCGGCACAGTTTAAGGGCTTTAACTATTCATGCAGCCGAGATGGGCCTCTAGCTGTCCGTGAGGGGTCCCAAGGGTGTCTGAGGATGCCCTGTGCACAGACTCCTTCACACGCCACCCGCACTGTCCATGCCACTCTTACGACCCGCCTCACAAAGCCCCCCCCACAAGCATCCCCTCCCCTCTACCCTCGTACACACACACACAGCACACACTCCACATGTCGCCCCATAGCATCATCACATATGTTCACACTCAGTCCCCATGACACACCCCTCAAACTCAGCCCCATTCGTAGCCTCACATTTTCTTTCACAGACTCCCACCCATGCACACCCTCTTGTACACATGTCTCTCACACGCGCACACACACAGGTGAGTTTTCCTTCTTTCATTTGATTGTTTAGAAGCCTTCCACACCCCACATTGCGCCAGGTTCTGTGCCGGATGCTGGGAAACAGGCATGCAAGTGGTTCTGTGCTGGGTAGCAGGGAAGACAGGTGGGCGGACCATAGCCCGTCTTCTGCTTGTGCTCATGTTGCACTGCACTGATGTCCCGTGTGATGTGGGTGTGTGGGGACAGTGTGCTGGAGGACGTAAGAGCTCAGGCTCTGGGGCCAGACTGGCTGGTTTGAATCCTGGCACTCTTGTGTTATAGCTGTGTGACCTCGGGCAAGTCATTCAACCTCTATGTGCTGCAGTGTCCTTACCTGTAAACTGCGGATGAGGATAGGACATCTTGTTCAGGGCCCTGTGAGGATGGAATGCAGTAATACAGGTAAAGTGTTGCCCAAATGCTAGCTGTCATTTAGGGTCATGCAGAGCGGCTGACTCTACCTGCAGGGAAGTGGCCTGGCATTTGGGGGAGGCTTCATGGAGGAGGTGATATTTGAGGTTGGGGCCTTGAAGTTTGGATGAAAAGAGGGAGAACGCATCCCAGGCAGAGAAGACAGCATGGGAACAGGTTTAGAGGCACGGTGGGCATGTGCGTCCCATGAATGCTGCATGTTTGGTGTGATTGGATGCTGCACGTGTAGTGTGAGGCTTGGGTGGGAGAAGATTCTGGAAAGGTAGGCAGGTCCTGATGGTGACAGACCCTGTGTTTCATTCTCAGGGGTGGGTTTCCCTGTAGAAGCTGAGGCTGCAGCTGAGTCATGTCATCAGAAGAGAGGAAGGCCAGGGACAATCAGGGTGCAGGGTGGGCCGGCCTGGGTGGGCCTGAGGGCAGGAGAACCAGAGAGGAGGCTGGTCTCCCACCACACACGTGCTCCCACACACACGACACATACAGTCACTCATACACAGTCACATGTGAACACACCTGCACACATGCTTAGTTACACACACACGCGCACACACACACACACACACACACACACACACTTTCTTTTACTCTTGTCTCCCAAACCGAATATGTAAATGAATATTTTAAGTCCAATTTCATTTCTCTGCAGTGGCTCTTTTTTTTTTTTAATTTTAATTTTTTTTTGCAGTGGATCTTGACTCCTTAATTACCTGGCGGTGGGTTGGCAGAGATGTGACTAATGGCAGAAACTGCCAAAATAAGCCTCCAAGGGCTTTGCTCTGTGATGTGTGCTCCTGTGTGATCCTGAGGGGGCGCCTTGGAGGCAGAGGACTGCGCTGGTCATGGCCCTAGGCAGGTGGGGTCGGGAGACTTGGCATCTGGTTCTGGCCTTAGTCTCTCCAGCTGTAAAATGGGAGAGCTGAACACATTCTCCAAGGGTCTGTCTAGTGATATTATTCTAGGACCTTCTCGAGGGTAAACCAACACATTGTGCACTAGAGAGATGCCCATACTCATTTCAAGGCAAAAAGAGGAAACATTTTTGGAGGAAAGTCTACTGAGTGCCAAACCCAGTGCCAGGAGCCTCAGGGTATTTAAACCTGAGTTAGAAGACAGACCAGGAAGTCGGCATCCTGCTCGCTCCTGACCCTGGCCCTCCAAGGAGAGTAGGGGGCCCTGGAGTACAGAGATTGTCTCAGAAGAGATGCTGGGGTCTCCAAGCGCCAGGCAAGGAGGAGGTGGCTTTCTGTTTGGGGAGGGGGCAGTGTGTGAGGACTGGCTAGGCCTTTGGGGGCAGGGACGGTGGGTGTTCCAGGCAGGGGGCACAGCCAGAGACCAAGAGGAGGCTTAGGGTGGGCTGGGATGGGTCTCACTGTCACAGAGAAATGGGGGACCTGGAGCGGATATTTGGAGGCCTCCACCTTGGTTTTCTTTAGCTTCAAGGAACAGAGACACATCCCAAGTGGCCCCATCGGGGGCAGGGAGGTCCAGGAAGGCTCCATGGGCTGTCTTTGGGGCCCCAGGGAGCTGGGGGCAGTGGGCCATCAGGAGCAGCTGGACCAGTACTGGCCAGTCTTGCGCTCAGGCTCACCTCTGGGTTGCTCTGGACGAGTCCCACCTGTCACCCCTGGTTTGCTCTCCTTCCTTCCTGATGCTGGAAGTGGCACCGACCTCAGCTTGCCACCACCTGGACCAAGCGCCCAGAGCTCTCTGGCCCCATTCCTGGGTTCTCTGGGGAGAGAGCCTGATGGGGCCTGCCTGGTCTAATCAGGTCTGGCTAAGTGGTGGGGTCTCAGCCCTCACAGGACTGTGGTGCCGAGCAGGGCTCGGAGGAGGGGGCATGGCTGGCAGCTGCCTCTCCATTACTCGGGCATTGAGGGCTGGGGAAGGCAGTACTCCTGTCGGAAGGCCACGGGGAGGGGGCCCAGGGCAGGTGGAATCCGCGGTGTTTTAGGAAGGCTGCCCTGCTCTAGAATCATAAGCAGGCTGGCCAGGAGTGGGAATGCAAGGAGGATTTCCCAGACTTGGGAGATGGAAAACAGAACCTGTTCCCTTAGGCCTGATGTTGTCCCTGGGGGAGGTCCTCTCCAGTGAGGAGAAGCAGGGGGTGTTCCCTGGCACTCGTGGGTCAGGTCTTGGCTCACAAAGGCAGGTGGACGGACAAAGACGGTGACTTTCCACGCCTAGAGGTTGGGAGCCTGGGACAGGAAGGTTGATGGTTAGACTAAGAGGTGACCCTGTTGGCATGGGGAGGGGCTGGGCAGGCACATGGAAACCCACCATGCCTGTCTACCTGCCTGCCCAGGAACCGGGCTTTACCCCGCTGGGGATGTTTTGGAAGCATGGAACCTAGAATCGAAGGAGCCAAAGGGGAGAGGTGCCTGTCTAACGAGAGAGGTGACTTGAATTCTGCTGGTTTTCAAACATTCCTAAGCAGCAGGAGCCTTCAGTCAAATGAGCCCTGCGTGGAGCTTCGACATATGAAGTATAAAGCAGAAAGCCCTGGCATCGCTCGGGGTGGGGTCCTAGAGGCCTATTCAGGACCATCGCAGAGGCCAGGAAGGGTGCCCCCTGGAGTTGTGCAGGGCACAGTCTGCACTGTCACACATGCTGGCCCGAGTGCCACTGCTGGTCCCTCCCTTGTCCCCAGGCCACCCCCTAACGGCTTACTGAAACTCCTCTCCAGGAGGAGGCAAAGAGAAGGACACCAGCTTGGCCACGGGCATCGCAAGATATTGGTGGGCAAATTGGGTTCCACCCAAGACAGAGCTAGATTGAAGTGACTGACTTTGAAGTCCGGACAGAGACACAGGCTTTGGATTGCGTTGCACTGACGTATAGAGGAGGTGTGGTGTGACACTGATGGGTCTGGGGCACAGCATCACAGCAAGGGGCTCCCCCTGCCCTTTCTGTACCCCTGGACATTTCCAGTGTGGACAGCCCCCTCTCCAGGTTGCTGATCCCAGGGTTTGGGAGTCCTCAAAGCCCCGAGTCTCCTGGACGTTCTAGCCATCATCTTCCTCCTGCCCTAGCTAAGCCCCCTCATCCCCAGGGCCCTGTGCAAGGTGGTGGGGAGGGAGCTGGGGCTGTTCACTCCCCCCCAGTGAGCACTGCCAGGCCTGATGGGGAGCACTGGCCCTGGATCCAATCTCAGCCAGGTCTGGGCACCCCCCTCCGCTGCCCCTCCCACCCACTAGTCATTAGTCTCCCCCGCTGCAGGTAGAGTGACAGGCCAGATCAGGAGCTCCTGAAAAGGCCTTTGTTTTATCGCCTTCAGTTCAGATGCTTCAGAGCACTAGCAGGCCATATTTTAATCTCAGGTCTTTGCAAACAAAATCGTTAAAAGCAGATGGCTGTGAAGACTGCCATGAATATTAATAGATATTGAAAAAAAAGGCCCCTTAATCTTTCCATAAATCTTCTTCGAGGAGGTGGGGGAGGATTCAGAAGAGATGAGGGCTGCAGCATAGCTGTAGGTACCCCAGCCCTTCCTATCCCGGCTTGATCCTAACAGCTGGACAATTAGCGTGAGGGTTAGTGTGTCTAGCCCGGCACTGGGCACAGAGATGGCCCTGGAGCAGCAGCCCTGGGCTCGTCATCTCCTATCTTCCTTTCCCCTTCCCCTGTGGAGCTGGGGAGTGAGGCCCACCTCCACCCAGCACCCTGATTCCTGTGGAGGCCAACTGGGATGGGTTCTATTCCTCTGACCCTCCATGTAAGGCTGCCAATCTTTGCTGACCTCCCACTATGTGCCAATTTCTATGCATGCCAGTCTCACGTCACCCTTTTGAGGTAGGATTATCATCCTCATTTCACAGATTAGGAAAGAGACTCGGAAAATGGAAACTGCTGGTTCCAGATCACTGGGTTAGTGAATGGAATGTAAGAGATTTGAACCCAGATCTGTTTGACCCTGAAAGCCTGTGTGTTGAGAATCTTCTGGGACCACCTCGTCCCTCCGGCCCCAGTGTCAGTCTTTCCTGTACACATGCTTTTGTACAGGACATTTTACTATTCACAGTTCATTCATTTGGATTATACATTTTCCAATCTTTTTAGTTTTCTTTTAAAATGCAAACACCCTTGGGAAAGGTAACTTATTAAACTGCTGAGAACCATTAAAAGCTGCTCAGCCACATAATCCAGGACATGAGGTGAAGTCTTCTTGGTTCAGCCATTTCCTGGCTCTGTGACCTTGAGCCCGCATTTAATTCCATGGAGACCATTCTCTCTGGAAAAAATGGGAATAATGAAACAGCCCTGTGAGATAGACTGGACTGGCAAGAATTTGAGGAGATCAAAGATAGGAAGACACTTTGAAAACCACATACCATGGTACACCTGCAGAAGAGTATTGTTTTCATTGCTGTCCAAACACCTTATTCCTTTCTGGGACCACTTTCATGACAGGAGGGAATAAATAATCATGGGTAGCAAGGCTGATGAGACCTGGGGCGGGGGCCTGTGCCCTGCTGGGGAGTGGCAGAGGGTGGCAGGAAGGGAAACAGCTGCTCCACAGAGCCCGTGACATTGATCTCAACATTTCTTTTTTTGGCCAGTGGCTTGCTTTGCTTTATGCTTCTAATCTAATTCAGTCAGCCTTTCTTCCTCCTTTCCCCTCCCTCACTCCTTCCCCCCACTTCCTTCCTCTTCCCTCTTCTGCTCTCTTCTTCCTTCCTTTCCTCTCTCTCTCTCTCTGCCAAGAAATATTTTCTATCTACAAACGATAAATGCTGGAGAGGGTGTAGAGAAAAGGGAACCCTCTTGCACTGTTGGTGGCCATGTAAATTGATACAGCCACTATGGAGAACAGTATGGAGGTTCCTTAAAAAACTAAAAATAGAACTACTGTATGACCCAGCAATCCCACTCCTGAGCATATACCCTGAGAAAACCATAATTCAGAAAGAGTCATGTACCACAATGTTCATTGCAGCTCTATTTACAATAGCCAGGACATGGAAGCAACTTAGGTGTCCATCGACAGATGAGTGGATAAAGAAGATGTGGCACGTATATACAATGGAATATTACTCAGCCATAAAAAGGAACAAAACTGAGTTATTTGTAGTGAGGTGGATGGACCTAGAGTCTGTCATACAGAGTGAAGTAAGTCAGAGAAAAACAAATACCATATGCTAACACATATATATGGAATCTAAAAAAAAAAAAAAGGTCCTGATAAACCTAAGGGTAGGACAGGAATAAAGATTCAGACGTAGAGAATGGACTTGACACGGGGAGGGGGAAGGGTAAGCTGGGACAAAGTGAGAGAGTGGCATGGACATATATACACTACCAGATGTAAAATAGATAGCTAGTGGGAAGCAGCCACATAGCACAGGGAGATCAGCTCAGTGCTTTGTGACCACCTAGAGGGGTGGGATAGGGAGAGTGGGAGGGAGGCTCAAGAGGGAGGGGATATGGGGATATATGTATACATATAGCTGATTCACTTTGTTATAAAGCAGAAACTAACACACTATTGTAAAGCAGTTGTACTCCAATGAAGATGTTAAAAAAATTTTTTTTTTCTGACCACTTGTTAACGTTCTAGGGGTGGGGATTCAATAGTGAACACAGTGGTATGGTCCCTGCCCTAAACAAATAAACAGCTAAACGAAATACTTATAAACTGGATCAGCACTCTGAGGGAACAGACACAGGACTAAGCTAAGAAATTATCAAGGGTACCCATTTTAAATAGGACGAGGCCTCTCTGTTCTCCTAAACTGGCTTCAACAAAGCTTGAGGAAGTATGTTGGCCTGGCAGCCCTTTTGACCAATGCTGGAAAGTCAGCTCTCACCTGTGCTCCTTCCCTAACCAAGCAATAGCCAAGACTCCACCCACCAGACCACGCCCCTCTCCTGGTCCCTCCCCAGGCCTGGCACCGCCCCTAGCTGGGTCCTGCCCACAAATGCCCTCTTTTTATGGGATAGTCTGGCTGAGTCTCTGCTCGGAGGGGCGGTTTTAAGCAAATCCTACGGGCTGAGGCGAGGAGAGTGGTGTTGCAGGGGTATGAGGGACTCACTGCGCTCTCTGGCACCAAGTTTTCATGCACAGGGTTTTTTTAGGGCGGAAGCGCAGCGTCTAGTTTTGAGAGAAACCTCAGATATGGAAGAAGAAATCCATCACTCCAGTTCCGTTAAACTGTTGCCATTCCAAATGCAAGGAGTCCTTGGAGGCTGAGTACAAAGAGGCAGAAGCTTGTCATGTTTCAACAAACATACTTTATTATACTGTATAATTTAAGGTATCATTTTATTCAAGTGACATTCAAACGTGTGAAAAAACGATTGCATATGCCATAGCCATTAGTGAAATCATTACGTACGAATGGTTACGCTTTACCAAGTCATTCATTAAAAGTAAATTAATGAGGGGGACAGCATTAAAATTTTTTGCAGTCTTTACCAAGTCCAGCCTAACCCACTTTTATAAATATTCATCAACAAAAACGTGCCTCAAGAACTCACCCAGTAAATTAAATTCTCATCTTGAAGTGTTTTGCTTCTATTAATGGCATTGGCCCGTGGTACTTTCTTTGATTTGTTTTCCGGAACTTTGGGATATATTGTACGGAAATAATGACAAACTCTGAGTAATCGCTGATAATTAGGCCAAATCTATTATTCCCATGGTATTTACATTTTGATTACTATTTTCCCCCCAAAGGCAACATCTTGAATCTATTCTAATACAAAGGCAAAATAGTATCTGAGATTTTCAGGGCTGGAAGAAAACTCAGAAATTAACTAGTCCAGCTCTTATCTGATGTTTGAATCTCCTGTCAACACCTTTGCCAGATGGCCCTTGGCTTCTGCTTAAATACCTCCAGTGCTGGGGAACTCATTACCACTTCAGTGTCCCATTCCATTCTTGGTAGATCAGAAATCCATTCCTTGGATTTCTGGCTCGTGGCCGCCTTCCTCCAACTTCAAAGCTAGCAAAATTGGGCTGATTCCTCCAAGATTGGATTTACAATATTATCCCCTAAAGCGGTCAGACTAGTGGCCTCAAAGCAACCTCAAAGGGAAATGATCATCCCAAATTTCTTCTGTCCCCTTACCAGCCCACGGTGCTTGTAGTGCACTGTGAAATCACATTATTTTTGCAGGTAATGTAACTATCTGGGAAAGAGTCTAATTTTCATTGCATCGTACTTCGAGGACTAAAAGCATTAATTTGTGAGATGTAAACAGTTAAAACCATCCCCAGTTTTGGTAACCCTGTTTTGACATTTTAAGACACTGTATTAGGAGAGCCAAAACGTGAGGATAGCAGGATCCTCCCTTTATCCCCAAGAAGTCCTGACAGGTGCCTGCACCCACCCTGTGAATTTACTGGCTCAGTTTTCTGCTGTACCTTCTAGTCTGTATTTACTCCACAGTACGTGAGAGCACAGACTCTGGAACCAGACTGCCTGGGTTCAAGTCTAGCTGGGTGACTGGGTGGCTCTTGGCCAGTTTCTTACCCTTGCTGTGCCTCCTCTTCTCCATCTGTAAAACGGGGGCTAATACAAACTCTCACGTCGTTAGAGGTTGTGAGCACTAACGAAGCATCCTAGGTCAAGTGCCTGGTATCAGGCTGTGCTCTAAAGCTTCCCCTGTCATGGGCGGGGGCAGGGACCTTGTCTGTCTTTGGCTTCAGTGCAGCCCCTGGTCCAGAGCATGGTGTCCGCAAATGCCCGCTGCAGCTCTGCTGACCAAGTAGCCCAGACCCCCTGGTCCAGAAAGCCTGCCCACGCAGACCACGTGCATCACCCTCCACGGCCTCTCCTGGATGCTGGGAGCATCTGCGGGGATGTCTGTAAACAAGTAGAGGCCTATTACCAGCTGGCATTTTCCTCCCTCTGCAGACACAAACCATCAGATAAGGCTGCTCCCATTTTGCTCCTGCCCTTGGAAAGGCATGGCATCGGGGTGATCAAATAAGATTTTCCCACTGTCAGTGTGCTATCTGTGGCTCTATTTAGTTTTATTTTTCACAGAGCAACAGCTTCTTAAGGAAGAAGTCTTTCTCTCTTGTTTAGCAAAGAGCTGAAAGACAGCCAGGCTCTTCTCCAGGTAAAGTGGTTGATCCCACTCCTGATACAGAGAGCGCTGTTACTGCCCCAGTGCAGAGATTCCTTTTGGGGAGGGGAGAGGAGATCACACAGTGGCAAATTTAGGTTTTCCTCCTTTAATGAAGAGGCCTTCCAAGGGTAATTAGTGCTGATTATCCTCTACATGAGGAGTCAGTTGAGAAGGCAGCATAATGCTGTGTAGAGAACCTCTGGGGGGTGGGGGTGGGGGTGGCACAGAGAGGTTAAGTACCTTGCTCAAGGTCACACAGCTGAGGTGTGTGGGAGCAGCATCTGAGGCTGGTTGAGAGCAGTAGAATTAGCACGTTGACTGTGAGGAGTGTGGAGGGGGGTGAATTGCAGTGCAGAGTCAGTGTCTCCCAGGCGTTTTGCTGGTACAAAGCTTAGGGAAGCAGGTGTGTGTTGGTGGGACTGGAGGGCCAGATGGGCAGGCAGGGAAGTGACTTTTACAGTCTGACTGGCTTATTCCAAAGACAGCCCTTCACTCAAACGCAGGTGCTTTGAGACCTGGAGAGAGGCACCTCCCACTCCCCCACACCAGGTAGGTGACAGAGAGACTCACTCAGCCACACAAAGAAAGAGATAAATACAGAGACAAGAAAGCACAAAAAGGAAAGCTGAGGGCAATCCAGAATGCACAGAGAGCCACCAGGGACAACCGAGAGGGTCGTTCCCAAACATCCACAGAGATGCAAGCCAGAGACAAACACCCCGAGACAGACAGAGCCCGAGAGATCTGTCTGGACTTAGAGAGACAGGCCAGAGAGATGCATTCAGAGACCCAAGGAGGCAGAGACACAGAGGGGACATTAACACATGGCTATGGAGGAGTGAAGACCGTGGGATTGGGAGAGAGACAGAGCCAGCCATACACACCTGAGAGTCTCTCCCCTAGTCCCAGGCATCGGGCCAAAGAGCAGAGAAAGTCAGATGCAGACCTGGCAGGCTCTCAGCTAGAGTTGCCTGATGCTCAGTGGCCACATGGCTCGCTCAGGGCCAGTGAGTCTTGGCTGCCGAGAGGGTGCTGTTGTGAAGTTGTTCCTTTTCTCTGCATGCCCGGCAGGTACTCAGAGCCCAGCCCAAGGTGGGCAGTACAGACCTGTATCCGCCTGCCCAGGGCCATTTAATGGAGCCCCAAAAGTGTAAGGGGAGGTGGTGATGCTCACCGTCAGGGAGTTCCCAGCCACCTCCCCATCCACTCGCTTGAGTTTGGCTTGCAGGGAACAGACAGCCTAGCCGGTTGCGCCAGCTTCTGGCTGCACAGCCTGCTGTTGCTCTGGCCTGTCCCTAAATCTGCCCCAAGAGGGAGATTGGGGCATGAGTGGGGAGCTGTATATTTAAGAGATACCACACAGGTGCACCAGACATACCAGGGCAGGCACAATTCCCTGCAGAAGTGAACTGGGCTCAGGTAATAGGCTCCAGATGACTGTTCATCTGAAGGTATAACCTGTTTAAAAATGAACCTTAGCTGGCCTGGGCCTCAGCTTGCTCACCTGTAAATGGGAGAGCTTGACCAGGTGAGCTTGGCAGCTCAGTCAGAGATTCAAAATCAGTTTCAACCCTGATAAATCTGTTATGGCTCTGGAAATTCCTCTTGGACCAGGAGTTCCCACAGGGCAGGTGCTGTGTGATTTTATTCCCCAGCATATCCCGCATGCCTAGCACTGAACAGGGACTGAATGCATTACCGATGAGTGAGTAAGTTCTAGCTTTTTTTCCTTCATATTTATAACTCACTTATCGGGTTCTTGCTACAGGTCAGGCATTTGGCTGAGGATACGCACTGTTGAATCCAAACCTGGCAGTGGCTCTAGCAGGCAGGGACTCTTAGGATCCATTTTACAGTTAGCAAACCTAGACCCATTGGGGCAAAGTATCCCCCCAAGATGGTGTAACTGGGAAGTGATGCAGCTGCTGTTGGTACCCAGGTTGCCTGGATCTAGATTTGGAGATTTTGCCGTTTCATCGTGCAACTTTTCATAAAACATTTTATAAAATGGCTCAAAAAATTTTCATACTTATTACCTTATTTGCTTTGGAAAACTGTCAAATCCAAGCCGCCGCCATCTCTCTCCTGGCTATTAGCAGCTTCCTCTCTGGTCTCCCTGTCTCTACTCCTGCCCCCTCCAATGGACTCCCATGAAGCACCCAGGGGGACCTTTCCAAAATGCAAGTCTCATTGGATTGCCCCGCAGAAGAGAACTGGGACTTCCCATTGCTTGTGGAGTAAAGACAGAGCTCCTGAACGCAGCCCCCAAGGCCCTGCAAAGCACAGTGTCTCTTCACCTAAAGCCATGGCTCATTAGGGGGCTGGGAAATCAATGTAGTGGTTGGTGACCTGCGAATTCTTAAGTCAAAGAAGTAGAACAGGAGAATAGAAATAGAAACTCTCAGAGTGGATCACATTTAATGTGGCAAAAGAAACTTTGTTGTACCAATTTAGAAAAATTGATATATGCAGGTAATGTATGTGTACACCCATGTGTGTTCTGTGGTCCGGATCACCACGCAAAATGTTTTCCTTATGGCAATGTCAACAACTCGGGAAGCCCAGCTTGGGTTGGGAGCTCCTAGTCTAGCCTCATCTTGCCCACGCCCCTCGCTCTCCGCCCCTAGCCGCAGCGGTCAGCTATAAGTGCGTTCAGCTTTCAGTCAAAGACACAGGGCTTTTTCCTGGAATATTCCTCCTGCCTCTTCATTGAGCTCACTCTACCTCATCCTTTGCATTTCAACTCAAGCGTGGCTTCCTCAGGGAGCCCCCCAGTTATCTGCCTCCATGGCACCATGGACCTCCTCTTCCTGCTTTTACCCTCCCTGTTGCAATTTGACATTGGTTCATGTGCTATTGAATCAATGTCAGTTGCCCCCCGCATTAGTCTATGTGCTCCATGGGGGGAGTCACCCAGGGGAGGACAGCCTGTCTAGAGCACCCCATGAGGGCCGGAACAGGTTTGTTTTGGCTTGCCATCGTCCATCGTTCCTTACACCCAGCACGTGCCTGAGACATGGAGGCGTTCCATAAGCACTTGCCGAATGAATAAATCGTGAAGGGCAGAGTATTGCTGTGATCTGTACAGATGAGGAAACTGAGGCCCAGAGGGGCCCTAGAGTGGTTTTCCTGAGGTTCCAGCCAATGACTCACTAGGAGCCCTTCTTCTCAGCACTCCCACCACGGCCACCGTGGGTGTCGTGTGGTTGGTCCACGAGGTTCTGGCTCGGGATGTCAGTCCTGACCCTCCCCATGACCCCACCCTTCTCACCTTCCTGTGCTCCAGCTCCCTCCCTCGGCTGTGTACTCACAGTGTTTCCTCTCCCTCTCCAGCTGGCTGAGCATGGTGCATGGGGTGGCTGGAGGAGGCACAGCTCAGAAAGTGACAGTGACAATATTAGGAGTGAAAAAGATCAATTAAGCCCATCGAGCTGATTTGTGAAGCTGATTAAATTAGGATCCTCCCCAGGGGCAGATTCTCACTCAGGCTGACAGGCCAGCTGCCAGCTGACGCTGTGTGGGTACTTGCTAGCCCCCTGGGTGGGGTGGGCCCACTTTGAAGGCTCTGTGCATGGAGAGGGGGACAAGGGGAAGAGACACTTAGAAAGCACAGCCCCTGGTCTCTTTTTTTCCTATGCTTTCTCTTGGAATCACCCCAACAAGCCTGGGTCACCCGGTGGGTTGGCCTGACTTTAGAATAAGACACTAGGCCTCAGAGAGGTTAGGTGACCTGTGCAGGGTCACCCAGTTGGCAGGTAGAGGTAGGTGGTAGAGCTGGGATTGGAACCCAGGACCGTTTGTTCCTTCTGCGTTGTCTTCTGTCCTCTTGTTTTTCGGCTCCCACTTCTGGCTTCAGCATCCTGGTTTGTCTCTTTCTCCATTTTTCTAGGCTCAAGGATCTCCCCCACCCCCATTCCCCTCCTCCCTTGACTAGATATAATCAGATTATCTCTCCAGTAACCTGACCCCTCTGCCTTGGCCTCAGGACTCTCTTTCACAGCCTGTCCCCAGGGCAGCTCTGGCCAGAATATCCTTTATTTCAGAATTCACCCCCACCCCCACCCCGTCTCCTGGCCCCTGGGTGTGGGCTGCGGGGAGCACAGTTTGGACAAAGGCTCTTGTGTGTGTAGGGAAAATGCAGCCTGGAGAGGTTACCAAAATGAGGTCAGCATTCCAGAGTGCAGGGGTAGGGAAGGTCTTGAATGCCAGGCTGAAGAACTTGGTCTTCCTCAGACACCACTTTTAGTGGCAACAGGGAAGGGAGGACGCCCAAGGACCAAGTAGCTAGCCACGGTCTGCATTTCTGGGTGGAAAAGGGAGCCACGCAGGTGGCAACACTTGAAGCCACAGAGGCCCAGGAAGGAGCACCGATGCACAGGCAAAAGGAGTGGGAATAGGAGGGCTTCTAAGCAGGAGGTGGCCTTGGTGCTGGGTCAGGAAAACGATAGAGAAGCCAGGAGGGAGAGAGCGTTTCAAGGAGTCCTGAGCATCCCTTAGCCGCAGGCTGGAGATGGGGCTACAGAGGAGGGGAGAGGAACTGACCCTCAGACAGGGCCTGGTATCTTATACCCAGGCCTGCTTTCTTCCTTAGAGCAAATCTGTGCCAAATCTATAACCAATTTAAAAACATACACAAGTGAAGACAGGCTCAGTCATGCAGCCACCAGTGGTAGAGTTCGGATTCACACCCAAGTCTGTGGGATGTCAGAGTCTGGGATCCTTTTATGGGCTAACTGCCAAAACCCCCTCAGCTCTGGAAGTCTGGGGCAGAGTTCAGGAGACTCACAAGCCTTGAAAGGCAGGATGGTATGATGGTTAGGGGCACAGGTTTGAAAGTCAGACTGGGTTCACTATCCTGGCTCTGCAACAGGCTTTGCTCTGTGGCCTTGGCCAAGTCGGTTGGCCTCTTTGTGCCTCACTTTCTTCCTCTGTAAAATGGGAATAACAGTAGTACCTACCTCTTAGGGTTGTTGTGAGGGTTAAATGAATGGACACAGATAGAAAATTTAGAACAGTGCCCATCACTCAATAAGTGTCAGCCTTTGCTACTTGGGGTGGAAGCGGATACAGGAACTAGGCCAGACTGGGGAAGGCTGCGGCGAGGCGTAGATCTCTCAGCCAGTGCTCTCGGCTCTCTCCTCACCTCCTCACGGTCCAGCTCTGTGGGCCTGAGCTGGTGGGCCCAGGCTGCCTGGCTGCAAAAAGCATCTCACACGGAAGAGAAATGACTGTCCAGCTCCAGAGCTGAGTCCTGCAGCATCTTTCCATTAACAGACTTGCAAACTGAGGCTCAGACAGGTTGTGGCAAAGCTGCCCTGTGACTTGGGGCAAGTCAATCCTAGAGCCTTACTCTAGACCCAGATTCCTGAATCCTGCTCCAGGGTCTCCACTTGGCCCCTAAAATGAGTTTAAATTTTTCCAGGCAGACACCATCCTCATGGCAGAAACATTTTCCCCGTAATCTTATTTGCAATTGCTAGGGAGAAGCAGGGCTAAACCTCGTCTTCATCTCTAATTTGTTTCACCAGAGGCTGGGGCTGAGGCTTCTGCCATCTCTGTGAAATATTAGCAGTTATTCTCAATTACTTCCCAACTGGAAAGCAGTTCTTGGAGGTGGGGCTCTGTAAGCTGGAAGAAGCCCCATCCCCAAGAATTCCTTATGGAAGAAGCCAAGTATGACTTTTTTGATCTGGCGTGAACCTTGAAAGGCACATATGCCCCATCCTCCCCAATCCAACGTGAGGGCTACTGTGGATGGCATATGACTTTGTCCTCTTCTCCTTACACTCATGGCCTCCAGCCCCACTCGGCTTCCAAGCACAGGGGGTGCTTCAGCTCTCAGATACCACAGAGGAGTGGGGAGGGCGGGCAGGAGAAGAACCTTTGTTGGAATTGCAGTAGAAGTAACTCCATCCCTATAGCTCAGATCACAGGCCTTAGGGTCACCCTTGGCTCTTTCTCTCACACCACAAATCCGACCCATTAACAAATCATTTCGGCTCTGCCTTCAGAACACACCCAGAATCTTGACATTTCTCACCACCTCCAGTGCTTCCATCCTTGTCCAAGCCAACATTATCACTTTCCTGGATTATGTCAGTGACTTCCTAACTGGTCTCCCTGATCTCACCCTTCTCCCCTGAAGTCCACCCGGGAGTCAGAGTGACTGTTTCAAAATTCCATTTTAATATGATTATTTGACTTTTTAGCTATAGTACTTTACATTTTTATTTTAATTTATTTTTAGATTTAATGGAATATCATTTATTTTCACTATTGCCAACCTTCATTTTTTTTTTAAATTGAAGTATAGTTGATTTACAAGGTTGTGTTTCTGGTACACAGCAAAGTGATTCAGTTTTATATATATATATATATTTTATATGTATAGTATATATATATATATATACACACACACACTATGTATATATATTACATATATATATCCTTTTTCAGATTCTTTTCCATTATAGTTTATTACAAGGCATCGAATATAGTTCCCTGTGCTATACAGTAGGACCTTGTTGGTTATCTATTTTATATATAGTAGTGAGTATCTGTTAATCCCAAACTCCTAATTTATCCCTCTCCTCTTCCCTCTTTGGCAACCATAAGTTTGTTTTCTATGTTTGTGAGTCTGTTTCTGTTTTGTAAATAAGTTCACTGGCAGAGTGAACTTTTTTTAGATTCCACATATAAGTGATATCATGTGATATTTGTCTTTGTCTGACTTACTTCACTTAGTGTGATAATCTCTAGGTCCATCCATGTTGCTGTAAATGTCATTATTTCACTCTTTTTTATGGCTGAGTAATATTCCATTGTGAGATATATACACACACCGCATCTTCTTTATCCATTCATCTGTTGATGGACACTTAGGGTGCTTCCATGTCTTTGCTATTGTAAATAGTGCTGCTATGAACATTGGGGTGCATGTATCTTTTCGAATTAGAGTTTTTGTCTTTTCTGGATATATGCCCAGGAGTGGGATTGCTGGATCATATGGTAACTCTATTTTTAGTTTTTTAAGGAACCTCTGTACTGTTCTCCATAGTGGCTGCACCAATTTACAGTCCTATTAACAGGGTAGGAGTGTTCCCTTTTCTCCACACCCTCTCCAGCATTTATTATTTGCAGACTTTTTGATGATGGCCATTCTGACCGCTATGAGGTGGTACTTCATTACAGTTTTGCTTTGCATTTCTCTGATAATTAGCACTGCTGAGCATCTTTTCATGTGCCTGCTGGCCATCTGTATGTCTTCTTTGGAAAATGTCTATTGAGGTCTTCTGCCCATTTCTTGGCCTAAGAGGAGCTTTGGTGCAAGGTTCTAATGATGGTGTCTCTTTATGGTGTGACTGGGTGTTACTTGTTTTCTTCTTTTGGCTTATCTATATCTTCTGCAATGGACAAGAATTACTTTTGTAATGAAGAAAAAAGAAAGAAACCAAACCAAAACTACTCTACTAGTTGTCTGGCTTTTTAACTCACACAGTTCAGCTAGTCTGATCCCAATTGATCAGAAATGGAGGCCTCTTCCCTATCACTGTTTCTGGGGTTTCTTGTTCCCAAGGGAAAGAAATGGCTCCACAAATCAACCATCCTTCCCATACAGTCACTGCTCCTTTGACTGAAGGAGATCAGGTGACTCCAAGACAAGGGTTGAGGTAGTGCTGGCACCTCCTCTAGGCAGCCTCCCCTGACTGGTTTGTCATTGCCCCTCACCTGCCCTGTTCATGGGGCTGAGGATCCATACCTCTTCTCAAGCAGGCTGCTTTCCCATCAGGGAACACCACAGTAGCCACAATGATACTGTTGCACTTGTCCAGCTTAACCTATGGCAGGCTCTGTTGAGTGCCTTTACTGGTAACTTCAGCGAGTCACCATGACAATGCCAGGAAGTTGGTACTGATATTATCTTGGTTTTAAATGGGGAAACTGTGGCTCAGAAAGGTTCACTATTTTGCTGGAGGTCACACAGCCAGGATTCCAACCCCAGTCTGTCTGGCTCGAATGACATCCTCACCTTGTGGCAATATCTCCAGAGATCATGGGTCAGCCTCTTCTTGCTAGAGGGCCGTGTGTGTGTGTGTGTGTGTGTGCGTGCGTGCGCGCATGTGTACAGTCACACACACATGTACTGGGTGAGTGCAGTAGGGGAGGGGGACGGCAGCAGTTGGCGGGTGCCCACGTGCCAGGCACCGTGCTAGAACCCATGCTCTCCTTCTAGCAAACCTGCATGGTCGGTTCTAATGACATTCTCATTTACCCCTGAGGCTTGGCCAGTGAAGGGATTCGCTCAAGGAGTAAGAACTGGGATCCCACTTTGGGTCGGTCTGGCCCTGATCCTGACCCAAGCATTCTGCCATGCTACCACGCTTCCCTGGCAACTGATATCCTGCAGGGCTGGGACAGCTGTGGCAAACGATTGCAAAACTAGGGCCAGCTCCAGCCTGCAGCCTGTTTTGGTAGGACCTCAGAACTCAGAATGCAGCCCATTTTGGTAGGGCTTCAGAGCTCAGAGTGATTTTTACATAAGGAAAAATAAGTGACAGAGAAAGAGTGGCTGGCAAAGTCTTCACGTAATTACCTTCCGGCCCTTTACGGAGGAAGTTTGAGCACCTCTGGCCTAGGATCCTGAGGTCCAAGGAGGATTCTCTGGCCCTGCATCCTCATTCTCCACGCTTGGCTATCCCAATGTCAGCAGTGAGCAGAGGCTGTGTACCAAAAGCCGTGACCGTGGCAGTGGTGGGCATTTAAAAATCCCCCCAAATTCTGCCACCGCTTAGGCCCCTGCTGCAAAGGAGGTAGCCTCACGCCACCACTTTAATTTCGGGGGGTATCTGTGCCCAGGGAAAAGCTCAGTGATTCCCTGGTTGGATTTCTGGGGTGAAGGGTCTAGTGCACCAATGCATGGATGGCAGTGATCTTCAACATCTCGCATGATTCCCCTGCAAATTAGAAGGCACCAAATGTCACTCCAGGCACTCAGCCCTGAGTGCCAGGCGCTGTGCCAGACACAGGGGAAGAAAGGATAGTCTGTGCTGACCTCACAGAGCCAGTCTGGGAGGACAGCGTTGGCCCCAAGACTGGTATCCAAGTTGGGGCGGGGGGGGGGGGGAGAGGGCTGTGAGAACTAGAGAGGGGCAGGCCAGGAAATGCTTCCTGGAGGAGGTGACACCTGTCCTAAAATCGTGAAAAATGAGGCGTAAAGCAGACAACGGGAGGGGACGTGGAGAAGGTGGTTGGCAGTAAGGCAAAGAGCCAAGGGGTTAGGCAGCGGCAGCCCGGCATCGCGGAACGCAGAGGGGCAGGCCGAGGGTGCTCACGGGGCTGTAGGTGTCAGCAGAGCCGCGGCTTTGGGGTCGGTCGGGGGCCGGCCCGGCCCGCCCCTCGGCCCGCGAGGCCATTGTCTGCGCCCGGCGCCGCCTTGGAAGCAGAAGGTGACATCTGGTGACTAATGGCCGCGGCTGCGCGCTGCGCTCCTCCCTCCCGCAGCGCCTGGGGCGCAGCTGTCATGCCGCCCCTCCCCTCCTCTGGGCCGACCGGCGCGGGACACCCAGGCGGGGTAGGAGGGAGGCTCTGCTTTCCGCAAGGCCAAGGCCGCCGCCCCCGCCGCGCGAACGCGCACGCGCGTCCCCGAGCGCGCTCCTGTGGCCACCCGTGTGCTCGCAGCTCCCCTCTGGGGTAGTGGCTCATTCACGTGTGCAAACACGGGCCCACTTTGGAGCGCACGTGCAAGTGCATTAACACACATGTGCGCACTCACACGAACACAGGAGCTCATGGTCACACGTGCTGCGGCGCATTTTAAGCCTGTGCTTGTTCATGCGGTTCACAGATGCGCACGTGAGAACCGAGCACACGTGCTCACTCACGGGCTTACCTATAACACATCTCTGCAGTGTGATCACAGAGACACACGCATCACTGTGGACTCTGCTGCCATGCCCTGCTCACATGCTCATATGCAGGAACACACATGGCCGTGTCCGTGCACACTCAGAGGCACGGCCAGGTGCCATCCTTGTCCTTGCCAAAGGCTGAGGTGGCGTAAGACCTAATTCAAATCCTAGACATGATCTAGACTAGACTAGCCGCCCCAGTGTTTACACTATTTATAAATTAGTTGTCTACGTTTAAAAGCCTGGTGATTTCACATAGAGGTTTGAATTTCTGCATTTCCTTTGCAAAACCAGCAGCTCTGGCAATTTGAGGCCCGTTTCAGGTCGGCTGTAATGGGCTGAGGCTGAACCGCGGGGGCCCCTTCAGGCTGTGCTCTCCCCCCTCAGCTGTCCCGTCCAAGGTGAGAGGCAGGGGCTCCCTGGGGAGCCCTTGTCAGCTAGCCAGGAGTCCCAGCCTGGACGCCCAGCCAATGGGGACTGAGCTGGGAGTGCGGGGGGGGGGCCTTGGTTCTCCTGGCTAGCTTTGGCCCTGATACCCACAGTGAAGAGACCTTCCCCACTGCGGGGTGTTGGGGGTACTGCCAGTGATGTGGAAACTCCCTGCAATCTGTCTAGTACCTTCTTTGTGGAGGGACCATTTGGTCCTACTGAGAGGAGGGTGTCACAGCCTTTGTCTTACAGTTGAGAAGATGATGGTCTGGAGGTGGTATTACTACTGAGTCAGAAAGTACAGAAAGGGTTTGCTGTCAACACAGCTGGGGTGGGGTGGGTGGGGGCAGAGTGCCACTATTGTGGAATCCCTGTGGTGGGAGGTGGGAGGTGAAGGGCCTGTGAAGTATTATGTCTGCCTTCTGACCCCTGAAGCCCGTCTCCTGCTTGGCCCCAGCTCGTCTGTCTCCCTTCTTTGATAAGGATCGCCTGCTCTCCCTAGTTTCTGCCCTGGGTCCCAGAAGGAGAGGATGGTCCCTAAGTTTCCTGGGTTACCTGCCTAATGCTGGGTTCTGGCTAAACCAGCGAATGACAGCACAAGGGGCAGTGAGAAGCCTTGTGGTTGTGGAGCCCCACCCATTGTCACCAACCCTAGCACGCCCTCATCCACTTCCTGCATCGTCCTGTCCATCCACTCAAGGGATCTGGCAACCTTTGTGGGTTGACACCCTACCGGATGGCCCACCTGAGCCTCTGTCCCTCTCATCCTTCTCCCACTGGAAGTCTGCAAGCCCTTAGCTCCCAGCACGTCAGCAGCCAGTCCACAAAGTAAGGTGACAAAGTGGTCATGGCCTGATCTCAGATCCCAGCTCCGCTACTTCTTGCTGTGTGATTCTGGACAAATAATTTAACTTCTCTGTGTCTGTTTCCTCCTCAGTAAACTGAGGACAGTAATAGTCCCTGCTGCGAGGAAATCCATACAAAGTACTGATTTTGGTGCTCAACACTGGACCAGTAAATACCAGCACTTATTAACTTCACTCCCATGCTGGTTCTTTCTCATATTGCCCCTGCCTTGGTTGGTTTTTACTTTAATAAACACAAACCTGTGTCATGAGAATTATACCTGCTACTTTCTTTGCATTATTCCCACATCCATCCCTACCACTTGACCTCTCAAATCTTTCTGGAATCTGTTTTCTCCTCACCACCCAAATTACCTCTGCCTGGGTTTGGTTTGGTGTCACTGCTGGCCTGCACAACTGTGATCCCTAATCAGGTTCCCCGCTGAAGACACCTTACACTCAAATCCAGCAAATTGTGCCTTTGAAATGCAAACTGTTTTATTTGGCAGGGACATAATAGTGCATGCCTAAGCTCCTTGGCCTGGCAGTTGAGGAAGTGGTACCTACACCCCTGCCCCCCGCCCCCAGCAGTGGGTGGTTGAAGGGATGGGCCATGAGTTTAGGGTGGAGTGTTAGGAAGTGAAGCTGGAGTGTGCTTTTTCTCTCAGTAGTCTGTTAGGACCTTGCACTTAGCACCCAATGGTTCTTGCATTCCCAATCCAGCATACATACTTCCCTCCCTCCATGCCTTTGCACAAGCTGTGTCCTCTGCCTGGAAGACCCCTCTCGCCAACTCCAACTTGCTTTTCCGTCCTGAGCTCACCTCTCCAGCCCCTCCCTCTCTCCCTCCCTCCCTCCATGTTCAGTTAGTTTTCTCCCCTCATGTTCTCAGAACACCTTCTGCATTGCTCTAAGGTTACACTTACCTCGTTTATTGTGTTTATTGTATTTCTCTGTTTAGATGTCACCTGGATCAGTGCTTCTCAACTTTATTTTGCACATGAATCACTTGGGGATCTTGTCCAAATGCAGATTGCCTTCAGCAGGTCTAAGATGGGGCCTGAGCTCCCTGGTATGCTGATTCCAGACCATATTCTGAATGACAATAACTGAGATAGCGAATTCCAAGAGGGCAGTGACGTGTTCTCAATTCATCTTGGTATCTGTGGCACCGAGCTGGCAAGTAGGGAACCAAATAAATGCCTGCTGAAATGAGGAAATAAATGAATGAATAAAAGCATCTCATGCAGATGAGGGTGTCAGGAAGTCTGGAGGAGCTGATGTCTGAGTTGAAACCTTAGGGAGGGGTAGGAGGTAGTCGGGTAAAGAGGGTCATGGTGGGTTAGGATATTCCAGGTGAAGGCTGGGGCTAAGGCACAGGGATGTGCAAATGCATGGGTGCAGGATAGCGTGGGAATGGAAGACTTGAAGTTCAAGAAGGTGGGAGGGGCCAGGTCGCTAATGGCCAGGGGATGCCGAGCTGGCGGGGAGGGATGGTGGTCTCTATATTATCCTGGAACCTCTGGCAGATGGCGTGATCCAAACTGTGGGCCACTCCTGCAGCAGGATAGGAGTTGATACCAGAGAGGAGATGCAAGATCAAGCGGTCACTTAGTGGGCTCCCCAGTCATTTGCGAGGAGCTCAGGTCATGGCAGTGAGGATGGAGGTAAGGGCACAGGTTAAAGAGGAATTGAGGAGGAAAAGTAGACAGGACTTGGCGACTGACTGGAAAAGAGGGGGAAGGAAAGCCTCCCCCTTCTGCTGGGAGACACCTGGAGGAATGCTGGTGCCATTGACTGAGGCTAGAGTGAAAGAGGAGGAGCTGGTTTGGGGAGAAGGAGGCGGAGTTTAATCTCACCACTGGCTGGGTGTGAGGTACTCAGGGGGCATCCACAGCATGTGCGTCAGGAGCTCCTGAGAGTGACCAGGGCTGGAGGTGACAGAACGAGAGGCATCGGCTGACAGGTGCTCATTGAAGTTTTGGGAGAGAATGAGACTGTCCAGGGAAGTCTTTTAGTAAGAAGAGAAGAAGTTCAAGAAGGGACCCTGGAGGAAAACCATTCATTTAAAGAGCAGGAATTAATGACAACCCATTAGAGACAAGATGGGAATTGAAAACATTGACAATAGCAACAAAAAAAGATTTAAAAATCCTAGGAATAAACATAACAAGAAATGTGCAAAATCTAAGTGGAGAAAGCATTAAAATGCTTCCAAGGGACAAAAAAGCATTTGAATGTTTTTGGATAGGAAAAACTCACATCATAAAATTGTCCTTTCTCCCTCAGATAATTTTAGAATTCAGTAGGATTCTCCATAAAAACGAAGCCTTTGTTGTTTTTAGACAAACTGATCCTCAAGTTCATATGGAAAAATAAACAAGTGTTGAAAAGACAATTCTCCACGGGCTTCTCATGTTTCCGGGTGAGCAGAAGCAGTGACTACCTCTGTTCCAGACTGTCTCTTCAGGGACGTTTGTGTAGTGAACACACTTGGAAAGCAGAGGTAGTGTCTCCCTCTGGAGAACAGGGCAAATTTGCTTACTGACCAGTAGAATAAAGATAAGGTCTCTCTCTGGAGCAAAACCCAGGCAGGCTTACTGCCCATTATAGAAGACTTGGGTTCCCTAAACTCCAGTTTCTTCTCCTGTAACACAACCCGCTGCATGTGCAGGCATCACCTGGACTTTGTCATGACACCCTGTGAGAGCTGGGGCTCATGGGGCTGTCACAAACGCTGATCCTCTGACTGTTGCTATTGTCGTGAGTAATAAAGTCCTCTGTCTCTGACCCAGAAGCCTCATGTCTTCTGCCAGCATCCAGGAAACAGGGCAGGCTAACTTGTTGGCTTTGCAAGCAGAGTAAAAGCTCCCTCAGACTCTTCATGTTTCTTGACAGCAACAATGGCCACAAAATTTCTGGAAAAGAATAGTAAAGAGGGATAACGAGCCCTATCAGAAATTAACGTGTATTATAAAGCGATACTGAGTAAACCATAGTACCAGACAGCTCAGTGGAACAAAATGTAATTCCAGAAGTTATACAGGAGAATACTGTCTAAGGTAAATATGGCATTTCAGATTGAGTAGGAAGATGTGTTATTCAATAAATGGGGTTGGGGGCTTCCCTGGTGGCGCAGTGGTTGAGAGTCCGCCTGCCGATGCAGGGGATGCGGGTTCGTGCCCCGGTCTGGGAAGATCCCACATGCCACGGAGTGGCTGGGCCCGTGAGCCATGGCCGCTGAGCCTGCACGTCTGGAGCCTGTGCTCCGCAACAGGAGAGGCCACAACGGTGACAGGCCCGCGTACCGCAAAAAAGAAAAAACAAAAAACAAACAAACAAACAAACAAAACAAATGAGGTTGGGGCAACTGGAGTACCATCTGGAAAAAAAGTTGGACCTATACCTCATACTTTATAGTAGAATAAATTCCATATGAAACAAAGGTGTAAATGTAACAAAATGAAACCTTAAATGTACCAGAAACATGAGTTTTAAAACTTTCTAAACACAACACACAACTCAGAAGCCATAAAACTAAAGACTGATAATTTTAACTATTAAAACAAAACTTCCTTACAGCAAAACCCAACATACACAAAGTCAAAAGGCAAACTTGGGAAGTATTTGCAACTCCACTGACAGAATTTATTTCCCTGTTATATAAAGAATTTCCACAAATCAATATAAAACAGATCAACAACACAGAAGAAAGATGGACAAGGTGTACAGAGTTACTGACACCTAAGAAAAGATGCCCCATTATTCATAATAGGAGAAATATAATTAAAGTTTCACTAAGGCATCATTTCATCTCTCAGTTTGGCCAAGATCAAAACGTTTGATAACACACTGTATGGGGAAACAGTCGCTCATGCATTGGTGATGCGAGTGGAAATGGTACAGCTCAATGGAGGGAAATTTGGCAATATCTTCTGACATTGCAAATGCTTTTGACCTAACCACTTCTAAGAATTTATCCTATGGAAAGATTCCCACATGTGAAAAATGATGCATATGAGATTAGTTATTACAACATTGCTTGCAATAGCAAAAGATGGAAAGCACCCCAAACAGGCACAAAAAGAGGGATGATGAGATAAATCAGGTACGTGCATACAAAAGTATACTAGGTAGGTATAATAGACGGGATGAAGACATTTGTGACGTACTGATATGGAAAGACCTCTAAGATATATTGTTGTGAAGAAAGCAAGGTGTATTTTATTGTATATAGAATGCTGCTGGTCTTGTGGGGAAAAAAGGTGTGTGTGTGTAGTGGGGGGAGAATTTGTAGATACATGCATGTTTATACCTAATATGTCTGTGGACAAATATTTGAAAAACTGATAACATTGATTGCCTCCAGGGAGAAGAATCTTGTGGTTGAGAGATAGGAGTGAGAAAGAAAACTTTTCACTGTACACACTTTTACATCTTTTTTTTTTTTTTTTTTGCGGTACGCGGGCCTCTCACTGTTGTGGCCTCTCCCGTGTGGAGCACAGGCTCCAGACGCGCAGGCTCAGCGGCCATGGCTCACGGGCCCAGCCGCTCTGCGGCATGTGGGATCCTCCTGGACCGGGGCACAAACCCGTGTCCCCTGCGTTGGCAGGTGGACTCCCAACCACTGTGCCACCAGGGAAGCCCTTTTACATCTTTTGAATGTTCAAAACATATTACTTCTATATGCTCCCCCACAAAAATAACAAAGATGGTGGCAGAAGATAAGGAGGCCCTGATGGAGACTAAGAACAAGCAGTCAGATTCTTAGAAAGCTAGAAGAGAATGGCACTGGAGGAGCCAGGCAAGGAGAACATTTCAAGAAAGGCGGAGTGGCTCATGGCATGGAATACTACAGAGAGATTAAGGATTTAGATAAAGGCTTGGAGACTTGCAGCAGGAGATGGCTGGGGCTGTGTGGGACCTCAGTCCTCTATGTATAAGATGGCTTCTTTACTCACGTCTGACATCTTGGCTGGGGTGGCTGGAACAGCCAGGAATCTAGCCAGCATCACTTATTCTCCATGTGGCCTCTTCACGTAGCTAACTTGGGTTTCCTAACAGCATGGTAGTCTCAGAGTAGTAGAATTCTTACATGGTGGCTCAGGGTTCCCAAGATCAAGTGTCCCAAGGGCTCAGGGCAAAAGTCACAAGGTTCTTATGACCTAGCCTTGGAAGTCATGTAGAGTTACTTTCATTGCATTCTTTTAGTTATATGTGGCCAGGGCAAATTTAGTGTGGCAGGGGCTGCATAAGGGTCTGAATACCAGAAGGAATAGTTCATTGGTGGTGGGACGTATCTTTGAAGTCTGGCTACTACAAAGGATCATCAAGAAAGTGGGTTTTTTTGGTGAAGGCCAACAAGGTTAGAATCCAGAACATAGGGGTGAGAATAGTTTTGGTCAGGAATGAGCACCTCTCTTATTGGAAGAGGGAGGAAAAAGGCAAGGGTGGGTTCAGGTGGGAATGAATGGGGCCTGAAAGGGAATGTCTGATGCTTCTGATTTTCAAGGAATTATGGTCTTCTGCTTACACAAGAGGGCTCATGGTGGAGTTTATAGAGAGTTGCAGGGAGAGGGAGAAATAAATGACTAGAACCAGGATAATGAGGCTCACCCAAATTTAGAGCCCCAAAATTTACAATGACACTCACAGTCATGGTTGTATATGATTTTTTTCTAGTTATGCTCTGTGTCCCCAAGTGTTGAAGTGAAAAATATCAGAGAATAAAATATATATGGGGTTGGGGTTTTATTAGGAATGAGAAGAGTTAAAAAGTAAACAATATTGACAAGAGAATGGATAAAATAATGAACCTTGGGGCCTTCAATGGGTAGAGAAAAGTATAAGGCCAAAAGGGGGATAGTTGGGGAGAGATGCCAAAGAATTGGAGATGCTCATTAAAAAATGTGCTGGTATCCTTATGAACACTGCAGCAAAAATCCTTGACAAAATACTAAGAAGCTAAATTCAGCAGCATATTTAAAGGATTATAGACTATGACCAAGTGGGATTTATTCCTGGAATGCAAGGATGGTTCTATGTATGAAAATGGATCAATGTAATACACCACATTAACAGAATGAAGGGTAAAAACCCTACATGACCATCTCGATCGACACAGAAAAAACATTTGATAAAATTCAACACCCTTTTATGATAAAAACACTCAACAAACCAGAATAGAGGAAAACTACCTCAATATTATAAAAGCCTTATATGAAAAACCCACAGTGAGCATATACTCAATCAATAGTGTAAAACTGAAAGCATTTCCTCTTAGATTAGCAACAAGGTAAGGAGGCTCACTTTTACCATTTCTCTTCAACACAGTACTAGAAGTTCTAGTCACTGCAATTAGGCAAGAAAAATAAAGACAACCAAATCAGCAGGAAGAAATAAAATCATCTCTGTTCACAGATGATATGAAGTATATGTAGAAAACACTAAAGATCCCACAAAATTTTGTTAGAACTAGTACCTAAATTCAATAAAGTCAACACACAAAAATCAGTTGTAGTTCTATACACTAACAATGAACAATAGAAAAGGAAATTTAAAAAACAATTTTATTTATAATAGCATAAAAATACTTAAGAATGAAAACTCTTACATGGAAAGACATATCATGTTCATGGGTTGGAAAGCTTAATATTGTTAAGATGTTCACAGTACCAAAATGATCCACAGATTCAAGTCAATCCGTATGAAAATTCCAATGAATGTGTTTTGCAGAAATGGAATAATCCATCCCAAAATTCATATGGAATTTCAAGGCACCCCAAATAGACAAAACAATCTTGAAAAAGGAGAACAAAGCTGGAGCACTCACTAACTCTTTCTTCTAAGAGTTTTCTTCTAAAACTCTTAGAAGAAAACATAGGGCAAGACCTTCATCATGTTGGGTTTGTCAGTAACTTCTTGGACATGACACCAAAGGCACCCACAACAAAACAATAAACATGTTGAACTTCATGAAAATTAAAAAACTCTGTGCATCAAAAGATACTAGTGATAGAATAAAAAGGCAACACACAGAATGGGAGAAAATATTTGCAAATCATATATCTGGTGAGGGATTAGTATCCAGAGCATATAGAGAACTCCTAAAACTCAACAACAACAAAAACCCATACAATCCTATTCAAAAATGGGCAAAGGACTTGAATAGGCATTTCTTCAAAGGAGATATGCAAATGGCTAATAAACACATGAAATGATGCATGGTATTATTAATCATTAGGGAAATGCAAATCAAAATCATAATAAGATACTACCCTACACCCATATGATGACTATTATCTTTTTTTTTTTTTTTTTTGTGGTACGTGGGCCTCTCACTGTTGTGGCCTCTCCTGTTGCGGAGCATAGGCTCCAGACGCACAGGCTCAGCGGCCGTGGCTCACGGGCCCAGCCGCTCCACGGCATGTGGGATCTTCCCGGACCAGGGCACGAACCTGTGTCCCCTGCATCCGGCAGGTGGACTCTCAACCACTGCGCCACCAGGGAAGCCCTGATGACTATCATCTTAAAAAAAGAAGAACCAGAAAAACTCCAGAAAATAACAAGTGTTACTGATGATGGTTGTATAACAATATGAATATATATGTAATGCCACTGAACTGTACACTTAAAAATCATTAAGATGGTAAATTTTATGTTATGTGTATTTTATCATAACAAAAAATTGCAAAACAGAAAGAATGGGCTGGGCTGAATTTATGATTTCAGAGTAGTAGAAGCAGGCCAGTTTGAGGTGATGACAAAGCCCAGAGTATGGCCAAATATGTTGTGGCTGGCTGGAGTGGAGAGAGGGAGAAGGTCATCATGGATGAGACTGAGGAACTGAGCATCCAAGGTATTTGATGGGGCATTCCTGTGGGAACTGAAGCTACCAGGGTAAGCTCTGGGTAGAGACGGGGGCTGCATCCCACTGCCAAAGCCTTCAATGATCTTGGTGAGGGACTGGAAGAATGGTGGATGACTCACATAGGATGTGTGCAGTGTGGTACTGTAGCCAGGTGGCACAAGCCTCAAGGAGCAGGGGACTTTCGCGTGTGGTGGTGAGTCATGGTGTGGAGTGAGAGACAGGATGGACCTGTTCCCAGCCTGCGATTTGGGGAGCATGGGAATGAGTGATCTTTGCTGCCCAGGGCTCTGGGGAACAGCATCTCCTCCCACATGGAGTGACCATGTCTGGCTGTATCTCCAAGTCACCCCCTTTTCTCTTAGTGTGGCCATGCAGCATGGCTCAGGCAGTGAGGACAGTTGCAGGAGGAGAGTTGGAGAAACCTAGTACAATTCTGTCCACTCTTGATGCCATTTTGGTGGCAACCAGCCCATCTCCATTCACATTCTAAATGGGCTCTGTCAGCTAAGAAAACACAGCTTCAGCTCACCTGGGGTGGGGGCATGGTGAGGAGAAGGGGGGATATTCTGCAAGCCAGGGCTTCTGATTCTCCTAGAAACCAATATGGAGCATTCACTGGTCAAGGATGGGCACTGTCTCTACCCATAAACCCTTCCTCAGCTCAGAGAGTGGACTTGGGAGAAATTAGGTAGAAGTAGGTTGCTTGTGTGTGTATGTATCAGAGTTGGGGTGAGTGGAGATTGGAAGGGACCTGTGACTCCCTACCTCAACATCCTGGAAGAAGGGCAACTCTGTAACAGCCAGAAACATGATAGAAAGATCAAAAGTACATGAACTCAGCCACAGGAATCCAAAAACATAGGTCACAGTTCTCTTTATTTAAAAATGGCAAATTTCTAATCAGGAAGGAAATTGAAAACAAAAAAAGAGCTAGGAGCCCTTTAGCATGCTTTTCTGAGGATGACCTGTCAGTGGTGGGTGTCAGTTGCAGTCTGCCGTGACCACATCTGACTGGTTGGGCCTCCCCAAATCCTTCTCTCATGTTCCACCTCTGAGTATAAATCCCAGCAGTCGCCCAAGGTGTGGCCTTTCTGCCGGCAAGTGAGGGAGTGTCTCAGTCAAGGTCTATTGTTGCAAGTTATGGAACCTGACCTGAGTTAACTGCAGCAGGGAAGAAAATTCATTGCAAAGAACCTGGTTTATCTCATGAAGACAAGTGCAGCCAGGACTCTGGAGGGATAGGAACCCGGAATCAGCGTCTGCCAAAATGTGTTGCATGGGTCCCTAGTCCTGGCAGATGCCTGAGGAAATGAAGAGCACTGTGGTCCAGTGGGTTTAGGAAATGCTACATATCTTTTGTTTAAGGTACACTGACATATTAAAGCCTCTGGTAAGTCCTGCAGCAAGAAAGATTTTTTAATTAGCTAAGCACTTCCCCCAGATATTTGTAGAGTAAGGTATACATTTGGCCCTCCATACACACGGGCTCTGCAGACTGTTATTCGATCTGCCATTGGTTGAATCAGCAGATGCAAAGCCCATGGATATGGAGGCTGACTGTACTTGTTAACAATGTGACCAAGGGAGACGGGATTCCATGTCACCCCGGCCCTCACCCTGTCATGATGGAGATCACTTTACTGTGAAGGGGATACACTATAGAGGCCGTATGTCTAGTGGTCAAGGGTGTGGACCACCTGACTTGGAGTGAGCACTAGGCTAGCCTGGTGAGGGAGGGTGTGAGGAGATCCCATTGCACAGCATTGAGCCAACACATCCAGGACCTCTGTCCCTTCCTTTTATTCTTAAGCCTAGAGAAGTGCAGGCATACAGGTGAAATCTTCTTTTCTCCATAGGGATCACCCAGGGCTGGAGCCTGCGGATGGGTTTAAATGAGGATTAAATGAGCTAATAATGCCTGTGTGATCCCAAATGGAGAACTAGTGTCTGATTTCACCACATGCTAGCTGAATGATTTGGGCAAGTTATTTAACCTCTTTAAATCTCAGTTTTTTAATCTACAAATCAGGATAATAACAGTAATATCTCTTGAGGTTGCGAGGAGGATTAAATGTGCTAATAATGCCTGTAAACTCTCCGGTCCAAAGTAAGCGCTAAAAATATTTAGCTCTTACTGTTGTTATTATGTTATGATGGATTGAACATGCTCTCTGCCGTGAACTTCACAGCCTCTGGCGGAGTTCATGGATCTGTTTAACAATCATTTACAGGTGTCCACTCCCAATGGGGACTGAGATATAAAGATGCATCTGGTGGTATGGCCTCAGCCTTCATGGAGTTTCCAATCTTGTGGGGTAGATACAGTTAATAGGTAATTACAAAGAGGGATGTTAAGAGCATGGTACTGTGACAGCCCACAGGAAGAGCACCAAGCCTGGACAGAAGGGCATGGAGGTAGAGTGTTGCAGACTAAAGGCATGAAGGTGCTTGACAGCTTTGGGTATCCCAGACAGTTCAGTGTGGCTGGGGGATAATGGGAGATTGATAGTGTTGAAGATATTGGCAGGGATCAGCACAGGGAAGGCCTTGAATGCCCGACCAAGAAGTTGGGATATTATCCTATAGGTCACAGGTTGCTAATAAAGTGTTTCAATCTAGAAAGTGTCATGGCAGATGTGTGATTGGGAAGCTCCCTCTGGCAGCTGTGGGACTCATTGGTTGAGGAGACACAAGACTGGAGACCAAGAGACCAGGCAGGGAGCTGGTTATGGAAATCAAAGTAGGAGATGGGGAAATTCTTGGTTTGGGTGACTTGGTGATGCCACCAACTGAATTGGTGGTGATTGGTGCTGGGTTAGAGGGAAGGACCTCCACAGGGTGGAGGACCCTGTGGGCAGTCCAAGTAGCAGTAGTCAATAGGCGGTTAGATGTATGGGCTTGGAGACTGAGATCAGGGAGCCATCAGTATTTCAGTGGAAATTGAATCCATAGGAGTGAATGGGATTGTTCAAAGAGGGTCAAGACCGAGGCAACCTGGGGAGGTTGACCCCTGAGGGGAGGCAGGAAACAGAGTCCTCCTGCTAAAGCAGAGATTCTGCAGGCACTTAGAATTTCAAGTTCTCATAAATTCAAATTCTCAGAGGAACTGTTTCCCGTGGAGGAAACCCTCAAATCCTTCCTCTCTGTCTGTTTCAAACATGGGTTGTTATAATTAGGCCCCAGCATAACTTAATGACTTAGAGGTAGAGAGAGAAAACCCAGGGTCCCAAGCTCTTTACTCTTACCTTGTCATCGCTATGCTTTGTCAATGCTCCTGGACCAGTTTCCCCATCTCTACAATAGGGAGAAGTGGATTTTGTCACCTTCGTCCATCCCAAAGTTGCTGATGTAGACACAAGAAGAATGGAGTCATCAGAGTGGTAGTTGGGGAAGTTGAGGATTGTCTTCATTACAGAAGGGACTTATCCTTCTGTAATTTCAGGTACCTGAACATTCAGCCATTCCTTCATTGCAGACCTTAAATGGGAATGAAATGATGAGCCAGTAATGCCTGTGTGATGCCAAAGGTAGAACTAGTGCCAATGGGGAGCAGTGGAAAAAGAAGTCCTTCCTGATATCAAGTATCTTCAGAAGCAATGTCTGAGGCAGAGCAGACCCCTGTGCTTTTGGCAACCTAGTTTCACTTTTCTGCTTCCATACTCTCTTTTCTATACCAGGGGATGGAAGCCTGAGAACTGCATTTCAGAGAACACGTACTAAACAGTTGCCAGGTTCTTTCAATGAGAGGTAATTGAGATTCAGAAGGAAAGAAGCAGAAGCCATATCATTGTCCTCTAATGGTGGTGGTTAGATTGGTGGTCTTTGGCAGATGTGAGGTTTTAAAACAACCTCAGAACTTTCCTATGAGTCAACAATGTTGGGAGCATCTGTGAGCACTGTAGTACTTCCAGCAGATCCTGCAACTTCTTTACTTCTGAAAGCTCGGAGAGAAACTTCACTCTTTAAGTATCCAATAACCTTCATTTTTTAGCTGTTCCGAAAATTTTGTAAGTATTGTATCAGTTGGCTTTTGCTGAATAACAAGTAGCCCCCAAAGTTAGTCATTTAAAGCAACAATGATATATTTAGCTCACAAAGTTGTGGATCAGGATTTGAGCTAGCTCAGCTGGGTGGTTCTTCTGGTCTTGGTTGGGCTCTCTCATGCATCTGAAGTCAGGTGCAAGGTGGTCTGCAGACTGGTTGGTCCAGAGTGACCTTAACTGAGATGACTAGTCTGTACTCCACATGGTCTCTCATTCTTGTATGCATGGTGACTGTGCAGGGTTCTAAGAAAGCAGGTACAAGAATGCAAGATTTCTTGAAGGTTAGGCTTGAAAGTGGAGCAGCATCACTTCTGCCATATTCTGTTGACCAAACTAAGCTGCAAGACCAGCCCACATTCAAAGCCACATCATTTGGATACAGGGAGGAGAATAATCATGGCCAGTGTTGCAAACAGTCTTCCATGGCATCTATTTCTTGAACTAAATCCCTTTCTGCTCGGAAGATCTGGACAGTTTCTGTTTCCCTGAGTAAAGTGTGACAGTTATAGCATCATTCTGCACTTCAGAAGGCGATCAGAAAGCAGAGGCAGGTATTAAGATTTGGATTAATGTGGATGTGGAGTTAAGGATTTGGCTTTAAGTCTTGGACTGTACCATTTACTGTAGTCAACCTTGGGCCACTTTCTTCACCTTTCAGAGCCTTGAACCCTTTTCTCTCAAATGGAGATGGATAAACTTACGTGCAATGATCAAATAAAACGCTGGTTGTAAGAGAAGTTTGGATAAGTTAATGGTCGTCATTTGCATTTGAATAACACTATAGTATAAAACCTTCCACTCTAGGGGCTGGTGGAGCAGGGGCACTCCTGATGAGATAGAAGTCAGGAAGATGTTGGGTTGCTGTTGGTTGCTTCTCTACCCTCTCAAGTACGCTGGTACATTTTGGGACTTAGAAGTCAAGAATGACTGCAAGCCAGATCTTCCATCTGGGACCTCTGTGTTGGAATGAAGCCAGAGTTTGGAAAAGCCCTACAATTGCTGGAGCCAGAACAAACCCCAGGGCTGGCACAAGCCATCTTCCATCCCCTGCTTCCATCTGCCCTCTTGGCTCTTGGCACAGTGAGGCCCTACTTGTCCTGGCCCATCCCCTCCCCAGGCTGCATGGGCACAGCTGTTTGAAGGACCACCCCTTAGCTCCTTGTTAAGCCCCGACTCAAGCTGGACATGATTCACAGGGATAATGAGCTTGTAAATAAATTCCTGCTGCATCAGCTCATGGAGCTGAAGGTTAGGCTGGGGATGTAGACAAGGGCAGGCAGAGGCAGTCAGGCCCAGAGGTTCAGATGTTCCCTGTGCTCTCTCTAGGGGACATGTGAGGAGCATGATGAGAACGTAACAGATTGTGTGAACCCACTCCTGGCATGCCCTGCTCTCCTGCTGGGCTGATCATACTCTCAGTGCAGAGATCCTGGATCCATAAGCCCATACTCTAACTCCGCTTTCAGAATCCAGTTCTCCTACAGACAAACTTCGGGGGACCAGTGTCCAGGGGCTGTGTGTTCAGCAGAGCATGACCAGGGCAGCAAGCTCTGAGGGGACCTCTGAGGAATGGGGAGTGTGTTCAGACTCGTTGGGGTTTACCAGTAGAGAGAGGCTACAGGAAAATGAAAACGGTCAGGGAAATCCCAGAATAAAATGAGAATCCTAGAAGGAAGTGCGTTTCCTGTCAATGAAAATATGCAAGAAGAGGCCAGGTATCTCCTTAAGAGCATCAAAGTGGGGGAGTGTGTGACAGTGGCTGAGGGTTGATTAGATGTCTTCTGAGACCCCGTCACCCCCCTCAAGCTCCTCATTCCCACAAAAAGCTGTGGGAGAGGCAGTCTGCCCCAGTGTTTGGCTATGTCAGTTTCTGCTTAAAACCCTCCAGTGCCTTTTCATCACACTTAGAATAAAATCATGAAAAACTTCTCATATTATTAATAACTTCAATGTTATTTCAGACCATTCTCCCCACCTATTCTCCTCTTTCCAGCATTCATTATGCTTCATGCCACCTGCCTTTTTTTTTTTTATCTGATCTTCAAACTTGCTGTACTAGTTAGGATGGACTGGGCTGTGATTCAGTAACAAATAAACCCCGAAATCTCAGTGGCTCAGCTCCTATGCACCTGTTTCTTCTTTATGCAATATCTGACGTGGGCTGGCAGGGCTTTTCTTCATCTGGTGACCCAGGGATCCAGGCGCCCTCCATTTCATGATGCTGCTGTCTCAACTGGTAGCTTCCAAAGTGGCCATGGTGGTAAATATATTAGACTCCCAAATGACACTTGTCACCTGTGCTCACAGTCTGTTGGCTCGAACTAATCACACGGTCCCAACATAAACAGAAGGGAGGCTGGGCAATGGAATGGAGCACATGGATATTCAGTGGGCACTACTGTCTCTGCCGTACTTGCCCGTATCAGTCACGGCTCTGAGTAGCAAGCAACAGAAAGTGACTTCCAGTGTTGTAAGCAGAAAAGAAATTTAATAAAACAATGTTATGGAGTACAGTGAATTTCCTGGACGGCCAGAAAACTAAGATCAGAGGGTATGCAACTAGAAATCACGCCCCAAATCATGCCGCAGGGCACCTCTGAGAGGCTGCTTCCGGGCACAGGCCCCACGGCCACCCCCACCAACAGTGCTGGCACTGGATGTGGATTCTGCCGCTAGAGCCATAACCACAGCTGCCCCGCTAGAAACAGTATGACCACTGTACTGGGGACACCCTTGCCAGCCTGCATTCTGTCCAGCCCCCATTTCTGTGTGTCACTCATTTCTGACTCAAAGTCTGGGGTCAGTATATCCAAATGAGGAGCCTACAGGAGCCATGTGCTGGCTGCAAGGGAGGCTGATGAGCAAATATCTGACACTTTACGTCCTCTGGAAGGAAGTGGGCCCTGGGACCCCAGATAGAGTATTGAGTATTCACCATGTTGTCTCAGGGCTTTTGCACTTGCTGCGCCCTCTGTCTGAAGGTGTTTCTCCAGATGTCCTCAAAGCTGGCTCCTTCTCTGCTCAAACGTCATCTCTGATGATCAAATCTAACGTACTCTCTGCCGCAGAACCACGTCCACATGTCTTGTTTCCTTCACAGAACTTCCCTACCTGAAACTACCTTGTCCATTCAGGAGTTTATTTATTTGATTTCTGTCTACTCTGTAGGTGGCTAAAAGCATAGGACTTTGGGGTGCTGCCAGTGCTTCCAGTGGTTTCATGCACCAGCCCCCTTCCAACTCTGGGCCAGTGTGTTTTGGGGAGTAGAGGTCTGTTTCTTTACTTGATGAGATTATAAAATAAGCCCCCTCCAGGTTATTTCTGATGTAATGGTTTGGGATGCCGTTACTTTCTTTCCCTTTCTTTCTTTTTCTTCCTTCCTTTCTTCCTTCCTTCCTTCCTTCCTCCCTTCCTCCCTTCCTCCCTTCCTCCCTTCCTCCTTTCCTTTCCTTTCTTTCTTTCTTTCTTTCCTTTTTTTTTTTTTATTGGAGTATACAGTTCCTTTACACTGCTGTGTCAGTTTCTGCTGTACAGCAAAGTGAACCAGCTGTACGTATACATATATCCCCTCTTTTTTGGGTTTCCTTCCCATTTAGGTCACCACAGAGCACCGAGTAGAGTTCCCTGCTGGGATGCCCTTTCTTACCTCTTTGTCTCTCTGGCTGCAGTTTTATCCCAGAGAGGATGGGTGTGGCACATGGGACTAAGGCAGTGTGAGGTCTCAGGTGACAGGAAGGTGGTTGAGTTGTCAGGTATGGGCAGACCTTAAGATTTAAGGTGCCACAGGAAGGGCAAAGGGCCTGCAGCAGGAGGGCAGGCGTCTGGGTTCCAGGAATACAATTTGGAGCTAGATAGTACGCCCCCCCCAGCTGCCTCCTTGTCCCCTGGCTGTGGTGCCACATGGCAGAGGCCTCAGGTCCCCAGGTCCACAGAGGAAGCCTGAGGGCCGTGCAGACGTGGCCACCTAGGAGTTAGGAGGAGCTGTGTTTTCTTTGATGATGTAGGTCTTGTTAACTTTTCTTGATGCCATAAAGCTTCAACGTGAAGACGTGGGGTAAAAACAGGAGAGCAGGAGACTGGCCCATGGGAGCAGAAGTTGTGGTGCCAGAATAGCAGCTGTGCCCAGGGAGCCCAGGAGCCAAAGCGACCGACGCTCAGCATAACCCAGGGCTCGGCTTTGGGACTGGGCTGCATTTCCTGGGGCCCTGGCAGCCCAGCACGAGGGCAGCCAGGCCTCTCGAAGGAGGAGTGTGGAGACCTGTGAGTCTCTGGGCAGGATTGGGAAGAGGGATGGCTAAGCAAACTTGGCTCCCTGGGAGAGGACCATGGTTCTCAAGTCCCAGGGCCTGTCTGTGCACATGCACCCCCAACCCTGGGGCTTGCTGCTCAGTTTCTGTGGGCCACCTTTGGTCCTCTGGGGTGAGCTGGTGCTTTGGGAGGAGGTGGAGTTGGATGAATCGTGTAACACCAGACTAGAGCAGGGCCAGCAAACTTTTTCTATAAAGAAAGTGATTTTGGCTTTGTGAGCCATACGATTTCTCTTGCAAGTCCTCAGTTCTGCTGTGGCGGCGAGGCAGGCAGCCACAGACGATAGGTAAATGAATGAGCACGGCACTGGAATTTGAATTTCATACAATTTTCATGTGTCATGAAACATTCCTTTTTTCCCTCAACCATTTAAAAATGTGAAAACCATATTTAGCTTCCAGTCTGTACAAAAACAGATGGAAGGCTAGATTTGACTAGAGGACTGTATTTTGCTGACCCTTGAATTAGATCATCTCTAAAGACTGTTCCAACCCTAATTCTTCACCTTGGTGGAAGAAGAGACCGAGGGTCTGAGAGGTTAGGTGGGTTTTCCACAGGTCAGCAAACATGTCTGGAAGAAAGTAGGGACAGGCTTAATTCGTTTCTGACCTCTTACGCAGAGACCTTAGAACCTGGTACAGAGCAGGTGCTCAGAGAATCTTTGTTGAATTGGTAAATGAATGAATGCATGAATGAATGAATGAGTAAATGATGACTATAGGACTTGTATGACCAGAAGATGGCGGGGATTATGTACTTTGGTTCCTTGTTGGGGCATCAGAAAACCTGTCAGAATAGCAGAGTCAGACTGTGAGGGGAGACAGAAGAAACTCAGGCACCCTGGGCTGTTCAGTGTGGAGCGAACAGCAATTACTTGCCCCACAAGGACATTCCTGTCTTCATGAGAGAAACAGGAAAGGATGATAATGTGGTGACTTGGTCATCAGAAGGAGATGCAAAGATGCCGAGTGTATCAGATTGTAAGACGTGTTACCCATGTCCTGTGTGCCGAAGCTTACTTCTCAAATCACAGTTTTTATTTTAATAAGTGGGAACCTTTAATGTTGTGTGGGCAGTTCACACCCCTGTGGGCATTGTTCTCACAACCGAGGGTAGCTCCAAGAAGTATCAAGACTGATGGAGGTGGCGTCTGACTTCCTCCTGGTGAGGTTTCCAGACAGGACGAGAATGGCTGCTCCTGGTGTCTTGTACCCATCAGGTGCTCAATCAAAGTCTGACAAATGAAAGGTTTCCTCCCTATACCTAGTATAGCGTCCTGACTGACAGCAGAGTATTTCAGGAACACGTGACTGTATATAGCCATTCGCCTCCTGGTTGCTGTGAAATTTGTTTGGCAGGCTTACAGTTAATGGTGAGAGAGAAAGCTTCAAGAGTGGATCCAGGCCATGGACCTGGACCCCTGGTGGCTGGGCTCACACAGTGTGTGTGTGACTCTATTGTGCTGTGGTTTTCAGAAATGAGCTGGGGAGACAGAGCAGGGGTAGGCAGCAGGGGGGAACAGTGCTGTGTCCCAAGAAGTGACTGGGGGCTGGAAAGCAAATTTCACTGTTTCACAGTTTCTCACACAGGAGATCTCAGGGGTATCTATCTTTTTTTTGTGGTACGCAGGCCTCTCACTGTTGTGGCCTCTCCCATTGCGGAGCACAGGCTCTGAACGCGCAGGCTCAGCGACCATGGCTCACGGGCCTAGCTGCTCCGCGGCACGTGGGATCTTCCCGTACCGGGGCACGAACCTGTGTCCCCTGCATCGGCAGGCGGACTGTCAACCACTGTGCCACCAGGGAAGCCCAGGGGTATCTTATTTGCTCCTTCTCTTGCCCCAAAAGGTCCAGCGGCAGAGTCAACCCGATGTTCTAACCAACCTGGACTGGCCATGACTGATGCAGCCAGAAACTGAGGGCAGGAGTAGGTCATTGTGGCAGAGCAAGACCGTTCTTTCATGGTGGTCATTGATGGACTCTTGAATAAAGACGTAGCCCCTCTACCAGCCTGAAAAGGCAGCCTGCATGCACTTCCCATTGACATGGAGGGCTCCTTACTTCCTGCAGGCTGCATGGACCCTGAACTGTGTGCAGACCTCCTGAGAAACAGGTGGCACTGCGGGGCGGGGGGGCGTGTCTACCCCCTGCAGTGTCTTGTAGAGTCCAGCCCTGGCATTGCTTGTCCCTTGGCTCCATGGTTCCCAAAGGAGTGCTTCCTTGAGCCCCGTCTGAAGCATGGTGCTCACCAGCCTTTCAGCCAACCCTTGGGGATCTGGCACAGTTCAAACTCATTTCTGGAAAATCCAGAATCAGCTCTTGGCAGCCATGTTTTTGAAAGAGCAGCTTTCCACAAAAAGGGTGACAATGATTATTTTGTTAATGCTTTAAAAGATGTATGAAGGTCCATGACTTTCTGAAGTATATGTTGGGCTTAATGCAACATATTTCTGACGCTGCAGAAATACAAAGGATTATAAGAGACTACTACAAACAGCTAGATGCCAATAAAATGGACAACCACAAAGAAATGGACAAATTCTTGGAAAGATACGATTTTCCAAGACTGAACCAGGAAGAATTAGAAAATATAAACAGACCTATCACAAGTAATGAAATTGAAACCATAATTAAAAATCTTCCAACAAACAAAAGTCCAGGACCAGATGGCTTCACAGGTGAATTCTATCGAACATTTAGAGAAGACCTAACACCGATCCTCCTCAAACTCTTCCAAAAAATTGCAGAGGGAGAAACACTCCCAAATTCATTCTATGAAGCCACCATCACCCTGATACCAAAACCAGAAAAAGATATCACAAGAAAAGAAAATTATAGACCAATATCACTGATAAACATAGATGCAAAAATCCTGAACAAAATACTAGCAAACAGAATCCAACAACACATTAAAAGGATCATACACCATGATCAAGTGAGATTTATCCCAGGGATGCAAGCATTCTTCAATACACGCAAATCAATCAATGTGATATGTGACATTAGCAAATTAAGGAATAAAAACCATATGATCATCTCAATAGATGCAGAAAAAGCTTTTGACAAAATTCAAAACCAATTTATGAAAAATCTCTCCAGAAAATGGGCATAGAGGGAACCTACCTCAACATAATAAAGGCCATATATGACAAACCCATAGCAAACATCATACTCAATGGTGAAAAACTGAAAGCATTTCCACTAAGATCAGGAACAAGACAAGGATGCCCACTCTCGCCACTATTATTCAACATAGTTTTGGAAGTCCTAGCCACGGCAATCAGAGAAGAAAAAGAAATAAAAGGAATACAAATTGTAAAAGAAGTAAAACTGTCACTGTTTGCAGATGACATGATACTATACATAGAAAATCCTAAAGATGCCACCAGAAAACTACTAGAACTAATCAATGAATTTGATAAGGTTGCAGGATACAAAATTAATGCACAGAAATCTCTGGCATTCCTATACACCAACAATGAAAAATCAGAAAGAGAAATTAAGGAAACACTCCCATTTACCATTGCAACAGAAAGAATAAAATACCTAGGAATAAACCTGCCTAAGGAGGCGAAAGACTTGTACTCAGAAAACTATAAAACACTGTTGAAAGAAATCAAAGGTGACATAAACAGATGGAGAGATATACCATGTTCTTGGATTGGAAGAATCAATATTGTGAAAATGACTGTACTACCCAAAGCGATGTACAAATTCGATGCAATCCCTATCAAACTACCTATGGCATTCTTCACAGAATTAGAACAGAAAAATCTTGCCATTCGTATGGAAACACAAAAGACCCCAAATAGCCAAAGTAATCTTGAGAAAGAAAAATGGAGTTGGAGGAATCAGGCTCCCCAACTTCAAACTATACCACAAAGGTACAGTAATCAAGACAGTATAGTACTGGCACAAAAACAGAAATATAGATCAATGGTACAGGATAGAATGCCCAGAGATAAACCCATGCACATATGGTTACCTAATTACGACAAGAGGAAAGAACATACAATGGAGAAAAGACAGCCTCTTCAATAAGTGGTGCTGGGAAAACTGGACAGCTACACGTAAAAGAGTGAAATTAGAACACTCCCTAACACCATACACAAAAACAAACTCCAGATGGATTAAAGACCTAAATGTAAGACCAGACACTATAAAACTCTTAGAGGAGAACATAGGAAAAACACTCTTTGACATAAATCACAGCAAGATCTTTTTTGACCCACCTCCTAGAGTAACAGAAATAAAACCAAAAATAAACAAATGGGACTTAATTAAACTTAAAAGCATTTGCACAGCAAAGGAAACCATAAACAAGACAAAAAGACAACCCTCAGAATGGGAGAAAATATTTGCAAATGAAACAACAGACAAAGGATTAATCTCCAAAGTATACAAACAGCTCATGGAGCTCAATATCAAAAAAACAAACAATCCAATTAAAAAATGGGCGGAAGACCTAAATAAACATTTCACCAAGGAAGACATACAGATGGCCAAGAGGCACATGAAAAGCTGCTCAACATCACTAATTATTAGAGAAATGCAAACCAAAACTACAATGAGGTATCACCTCACGTGGGTCAGAATGGCCATTATCAAAAAATCTAGAAACAATAAATGCTGGAAAGGGTGTGGTGAAAAGGGAACCCTCCTGCACTGTTGGTGGGAATGTAAATTGATACAACCACCATGGAAAACTGTATGGAGTTTCCTTAAAAAACTAAAAATAGAACTACCATATGACCCAGCAATCTGACTACTGGGCATATACCCTGAGAAAACCGTAATTCAAAAAGAGTCATGGACCACAATGTTCATTGCAGCACTATTTACAATAGCCAGGACATGGAATCAACTTAAACGTCCATCGACAGATGAATGGATAAAGAAGATGTGGCACATATATACAATGGAATATTACTCAGCCATAAAAAGGAACGAAACTGAGTTATTTGTAGTGAGGTGGATGGACCTAGAGTCTGTCATACAGAGTGAAGTAAGTCAGAAAGAGAAAAACAAATACTGTATGCTAATGCATATATATGGAATCTAAAAAAAAAAATGGTACTGATGAACCTAGTTGCAGGGCAGGAATAAAGAGGTAGACATAGAGAATGGACTTGAGGACACGGGGTGGGAGGGGGAAGCTGGGGCAAAGGAGAGTAGCATCGACGTATGTACACTACCGAATGTAAAATAGATAGCTAGTGGGAAGCAGCAGCATAGCACAGGGTGATCGGCTCCGGTGCTTTGCGATGACCTAGAGGGGTGGGATAGGGAAGATGGGAGGGAGGCTCAAGAGGGAGCGGATATGGGGACATGTGTACGCATATGGCTGATTTACTTTGGTGTACAACAGAAACTAACAGTATTGTGAAGCAATTATACTCCAATAAAGTTCTATTAAAAAAACAAACAAAAACAAAACAAAACAAAAACAAAAGATGTATGATGATCCATGACTTTCTGAAGTATATGTTGGCTTTAATCCCAGCTCTGCCCCAACTAGTTGTGTGACCTTGGGTCACGTCATACCTCAGTATCAGAGCAGTTAGTGTTGGAAGCACGGGGCTATGGAGGGAACAGACCCGAATTTGAATTCTGCCCTTCCATCTCCTAGATACGGTGCCTTGAGCAGGTTTTTGGGTTTTGTTGTTGGTGTGTGGGTGTGTGTGCGAAATTCTCCAATCCTCTTACTTTCCTTAAGTGTGACATGGGGGTGGTGATAGTGCCTACTTACAGGATTGTAATGGCCACATGCCTATGTTATAGTAACAACAGCAAACGTTTATTGCATGTTTACTGTGTCCTGAGCTGTAATTTGCTTGTGCTGCTTCTTTTGATGCTGAAAAGAGGCTGGTACTGTCCTTTCCCCCATTTTACAGATGAAAAACCTAAAGGAAAGTGTGGGGGAGGGAAGTAGCTTTTCCAAAGCCAGGAGGCACTACTGAGCAGTGTGGATTTGGGACTAGGGGTGCAGGCCGCCCTGCAGAGGGCCGTGTCCCGAGGAATTCTCAGCAGCAGCTTCCTCCTATGGGGAAGGAAGGGGTTGGGAGTGATGAGCATGGAAAGGTGTAGATCTTCATAGCCTTTCATCCTCTTTCTCACACACACACACACACACTGTGTGTGTTCTCTGCAGGCCAGTCCTGTGATGAACATAGAAAACGGTGAAGAACTAGCCTGCCTCGTTCCAAAATGCTTTAGAATATATAGCCAACCAATCTTTAAAATACATGTTTTATTGTTTTTTTATTATATGGTTATACACATTAACTATTGAAAATACAAGTAAGAAGAAGAAATAAAAATTACTCATAATCCCACTACGCAAGTGAAAAAAAAACAGTGAGCAGCATTTTGTGGTAGAACCTTTCAGATTATTTTCCTATGCAAGCGTATGTCGGAAACAAAAATGGGCACTCCGGGTGCATCTGGTTTTGTAACCCTTTTCCCCCAAGATTAATGTATAATCATTATCTTTTCATATCAGTCTTTCTCCCCACCACTTATTTTTAGTGGTTACTTAGTCGTCTATCATGTGGATATTCTGTAATTTATTTAAACAGTCCCCCATTGTTGGTTACTTAGGTTTATTCTAAGAGGTTACAATGTTGCTGAGAAGACGATTAAGCCTATAAAAAATAGTTAGATGAAAGTGCAGTTGGAACGTGCCTGTGGCAGAGTGACAGAGATGAAACAGAATTTCTGGAGGAACCGGAGTTGCCCTTGAAAGAGCCAGTGGAGGGAGGCTTTCAGGAGGAGGGAGGGTGGGAACCAGGCCTGAGCAGGGAGGGGCTGGATTAACCTGTTAAGAGAGTATATTCACAGGAGGAAGACTGGCCATAGCAAAAGTGCAGAGCCTGGGGGTGGGGCTAGGTGTTTAGTTCAGGGAAGAAGAGCTCTGGGGAGGGCTGTAGAGGGTGAAGAGGCCAGACTCTAGAGAAGGCATTAGGTGCAAGTCCAGTGAGAGTGAATTTTATCTTTTTAGGGCAATGGGGAGCCATGGAAGGTTCTTGAGCATGGTAGTCACCTGAGTAGGTCTGGTTTCAGACAGTCACCCTGCAAGCAGCTGGGGAGGGGACAGACCTGCTCTCAGAGGCAGGGAGACCTGTTAGAAGGTGGGAACAAGTCCAGAGAGGTGTTGAGGCCAGATCTGGGAAGTGGCAGGAGATGAGGGGGATGGGGTGGATGTGTATGGCTACAGAGGGAGGAGCCTCTGAATGTGCCCGGCTCCAGGCTCATGAAGAGAGGTGCCTGCTGCCTGATAGCCGGGGTCCATGGGAGAGTTAATGGGTGCATGTGGGTGAGCTAATTGGGCCTCTAGCAAGGCTGACTCATGCAGGCATCGGAGCCAGTTATTACTCATAGTGGAGACAGAGAGAGAAAGAAGAAATTAAACAACACTGGAGCAGTGGGAATTCTCTCTGACTGAGAAGTTCCAGGGCTGGCCTCCCATTTCAGACAGGCGACACTGGGGAGAAGGGACCTGCTGCGTGGGGGTGAGCAGGAGGGGCACAGCTGGCGGAAGGGACATTTCCATGACGCCTGCTCTGACTCGTCCACATCTGCCCCAAGGGGTGCAGCTGGGGAGGGCTGGGTCTTTTCCAAAACAGCCCAGGTTTTCCAGTGCCAGCCACGGCACACTCAAGGCAAGAGAACTGGGCTGGAGATGCCGTCACCAGGGAAGAGGGAAACAGTGCAGGCCAGGATGCAAGGTCTGGTTCTGTTTATTTAAGCATGGGCCAAAGTCTGGATCTCTTTGTTGTTTCCTTGGATTTTTAGATTCTTAACATGCAGTGGTCACCTTCATTTGCTGGAAGAGAGGAGCACCGGGGGCAGCCGTCAGAGCACGGGGAAGTGGGCTTGTCGGGTTAGAGGAGGTGGGGACCCTTTCCAGGGAGGCAGCACAGGTGTGACCAAGGTGCTGCCTGTTCCTCTGCTTGTCCTGCCTCCTGCTTGGTGTGGGATCCCGGTGCCTTTTCCTGCAGGAGCAGGGGGCCAGTTAGCCCAGGGCTCGCCAGACCTGGTTCTCAGCCTGCCTTGCTGGGAAACTTGGCCAAGACGATTCCCCAGTCGAGGTGTCAGGAGTCTCAGGAGTATCCCTCACTTGCCTGCCGGCAGGTAGCTACATCTAATGTTGCTACCTGTGTTTTCCAGCTCGTGGTTTCTAGCAGGCAGTTCCCTTTCATGCCTTGAGTTTGGGTGATCACACCCCTAGGTTCTTCCTAGTCATCAGAGTGCAGGCCTTTCCCCCAGGAATGTAGAACTCGGCCCAGGCCAGGCCCTGCTGGTCTAACCTGGATCATAAAAGACAGAGTCTGTCCTCAGGGATAGGCGCTTCTTTGCCTTCTCTCTTGAGGGTTCTAGCTAATGGTTCCCGTGAGCCCTTGTGTTGTGCGGCGGCCAAGTCAGCAGCATCAATCGAGTGTAACGCTGGGTGCAGGGGAGGCGGGGCTGTGCTATGCTGCGTGCGGGCGGGTCACAGTGTGACGTGGCCCCCACGCCTCGGCTGCATGGGCCACGGGCATCTCCCACTCATCTTCATGTCTAGGGCCAACCCTACGGCTAACTTCATGATTCGGATCCAGGGCTTCTAGCCACGAACGCTACACATCAGCAATGGGAGGCCAGCCTGAGATAAGTGCCGGGCCAGCCGGGGGTGGTGGCTCAGGGTGAGGCATCCCCCATCCTTGACAGCCTGGAATGCCTCCCCGTGAGGTCTTAGACCTGGAGGTAGAACCTGGGGAGGGGCTAGGATGAGATGGCGCAGTGGAGAGGGGGTGGGGCCTCGACCCTGATGCATGGGGCCACCCTGCTGGGCAAAGAGGAGACCCACGTGGAGGACCGTGAGAGCCAGTATCACCTGAGGGAAAGGAGGAGCTGGGCAGAGGCGTGCGGGCTCCGTGTGATGCCGGAGGTCAAGCTTAGAGCCTTGTGGAGGCCACAGGGAGGTGGAGCTTTATAACAAGGGAGTGTTAATGGCCTCCAGATGGAGGATCTATCTTGTCAGGAGGAGAAGAAGCCCGTCTCTCTTTGATCTGAACTCTCTCCTTGCACAATTAGATGGTTCTGAAGAGGTAGCCTCATTATTGATTTAGTCAACATGTATTTATTGAGCACCTGCTAGGTGCAGACCTTGTGCTGAGTCCTGGGGATACAAAGGCAGATGAAACACATCTCGTCAGGACACAAGTAATCAGACGATGAAATAAATATATACTGTTCTCAGTGCTTTGGAGGGGAAGAGCAGGGCGCTGCAAGAGAGACTAGCACAAGGGGTCAGGAAGCCTTCAGGATGGGGGGGCTGATGGTGAAAATGAGACCCAGGTGTGATCAGAATTACCCAGGCAAAGGGTCACAGAGACAGAGAGCATGAATGAGTGTGCAGAGGCAGACATCCTTAGTGCATTCAGGCACCCAAGGAAGGTCACTGACCGAGGAAGGTCGTAGGTGGGTGGCAGGGAGCAAAGGGCGGGCTGGGGTGAGCCCAGCCAGGGTGGCAGGGCCAGAGAGCAGGATTTTGTTCTGCGTGCAGCAGGAAGCAGGCGGCAGGTGGACATCCTGCAGGATGGGTTTCTTTCTCCAAAGTGCCAGGGCTCAGCGCTTGCTTTCTGAGCAACTAGGAGCCAGGTTGGTTGGTGTAGGGCAAATGGTATCAGGGAGAATCTTCTTTCCTTTCCCAGGAGTCGACTTCTTCAGCCTCAGGTGAGCAGCAGAAGCAGCTGCTTCCTGGACCTGCTGGGCAGCCACGCCCAGCCCTGGGCAGCAGACGGCAGCTCGAGTGTCCTGAGCTGCACTGTGTCCCTGCCGCTCCCACTCACGGCCACCCAGAACCTGCAGATGTGACCTTATATGCAGATGTGGTCAGGTTAAGATGAGGTTACAGTGTAGTAGGGTGGACCCTAATCCAATGACTAGCATCTTTAAAGAAACAGGGAATTTGAATACAGACACACACACAGAGGGGAAGGCCATGTGAAGAGGGACACAGAGCCTGAAATTATGCTGCCACAAGCCAAGGAATGCCAAGGATTGCCAACAACCACCAGAGGCTAAGAGAAAGGCTTGTAATAAATCTTCCTCTAGAGCCTTCGGTGAGAGCGTGACCCTGCCAGTACCTTGATTTTGGACTTCTAGCTTCCAAATTGTGAGAATGAATCTTGTTTTAAGGCACCCAGTTTGTGGTACTTTGTTGTGGCACCCTTAGGAAATGAATATGTTGGGCCTAGGTAGGGGAACCCAGTGTCCTGAGCCCATCCCATTTCCTGGCCACCAACAGTCATTATCTCATTTAGATGACAAGTCACTGAAGTTCCAATTACAATCTCCATTTTACAGAAGAGTTGGATGGTCAGAGAGGTCTACAGAGACACAGTAACAAGGCTGGGATTTGAGCCCAGGTCTGACTTGGTCCCTGCCCTGTCTACCCTGCCTTTCAAGAAAGAGCCCAGCCTTTTGAATTGTTCACTGTCCTTTACGAAGTTGTAATCAAGGTGGTCAAGTGATGATGAGGAATAAGGGCTCTGCAGATGTTCACTCAGCTATTTACTGATGAAATCCCATGCCTGGCATTTGTTTTAAAATTCTCCAAAAGAAAAAAAAACAAGTTATGGGGTTAGGGATAGGTGAACCAGAAACAGCAGGATGTTGATAATTGTTGAAACTGGGTGATGGGCAATGGGGCTCCATTGTATTACTCTTTTTACTTTTGTGTATGTTTGAAAATTTCCATACTTAAAAATTAAAAAGGAAAGCCATAGAGATCCAAAATTAAAAAAATAATAATAAATGAAAAAATAAAGCATGAGAGCTCTAGGATCAGAGATTCCAGGGTTTGGATCTCAGCTTTATTCTTTTTAGCTGTGTAACCTTGGATGAGTTACTTAACCACACTGAGCCTTGGTTTCCCCTGCCCAATGGAGGTATCACTACATGAAACCTCATAGGATGGCAGAGGAATGACATGGTAGAATTAAAGTGCTTAGCCCAGGGCTGGGCACACAGGAGGCTTTCCGGAAATGTTTGCATTATTTTGTTTATTGCATGTGTACCTTACACCAGCCTCAGAGTCAGGACTTCCTTCCTTAGCAGTGACATGGGGGTGAGGACAAGTCTCGGAAGTGGAGGGACTTGCTCTGGACTCCATGGCTGACAGTGACAGAGACCCGCCCGACCCAGAAATCTCTTCCCGAAGTAACTGTTTCCTTTACTCCAAGAGTTGCTCAGAGACCTGCTTTCCTGGAAGTGTTTCGGGCCTTTCTCACAAGGAGGCCAGCTTTCTGTTGCCTTGGTTTAGGGATCAGCCGTGGAGGGGGAGGAAGACAAAGCCACTCCTGGCTGACCCCGGCCAGTTCTGGTCACTCCGTGTTTGCTCAGCTGCAGGGCGCAGGTGGCCAGGGCAGATGCTGCCGGCCTGGCGATGTTTTCAAAGGTGACAGGCCTGTGGTAATTGATGGTCACTGGGGGCCATTGCTCCATGAGCGCTGTTGGTTTAAGGGTGACAAGGATCTGACACACTTGCCACAGCAGAAACCGGAGTGAAACAAAGGAAGCCCAAACTGAGAAGGGCTGGGCGCCCGGCCCTGGGCTGTCTTGGCTCTGAGGGTTCCCAAGAATCTGTGTCCACAGGACCTTCTCAGCCTGCCACCGCCGGGCCGGCATCCTGGCACCCCGGAGCACCAAGGTCAGCCGGAGTGGAGGAAGCGCCCCACGGCACCTCGCCAGTCTGGGCATGGGCCAGGGAGGGAGCCAGGAGGAGCAACTCAGCGGGGGTTCACAGAGCAGAGGCTGTGCCCCCGGCTGCTGCTGGGCCTCCTCCTTCCCCATCTGATATGCTGGGGGAGCGGGGTGGAGGTGAGGGGCCTCCAGACTGTCATGTGCAGAAGAAGGGTGCGGGGAGGTGTCAGTGCCAAGGGAGGCATAGGGGCTCCGAGAGGTGTGGTGGGGTCATAGGAGAGTCAGGGCCTGGGTGTGAATTCAGGGCTCTGTCAGGAAACAGAGCATTCACCCCAGATGGTTCCAGTGAAGAGAGAACTGTGCTGTCGGCAGCGTTAGGGGAACACACGAGAGATGATGATGCTCTCAGCGACTAGTGACAGCGGACGTCATGACTGTCCGCAAGGCTGAAGGGACCGGGGGTTGGGAGACAGTGCCAGCAGAGGGCTGTGAGGGCTGGACTCACAGAGGAGGGTTGCCTGGAGTGATGGCTGGGAGGCGGCCCGAGCAAGAAGGGAGTGGGGGAGAAACACCCACCCTCTCTCCTCTCCCTCCAGACTCCTTCCAGATGGCACAGGGCGGCTGGTGCAGTCAGTAGGGCCCACCTCCCAGGCCAGAGCAGGGCAGTGGAGGGTGGCGAATGGATGGGGCAGGCGGGGCAAACAATCAGTAGTGCACTCCTCTTTCCCTGCAGTGGGACCACCACACACTCGGAAGGAGGGTTATTGATTGATAAGGAGTGTGAAAGTCCCAGCACAGGCGCTGGAATGTGACAGCCTGACAGACGGTAGCTCCAACTCTGAGTCTTTCTCTGTCTCTGTCTGTCTGTCTGTCTGTCTCTCTCTCTCTCTCTCACACACACACACACACACACACACACACACACACACACACGCACCCCACATTTCTCAATTCTCTGAATGGCTGTCAGAAGGAAGACAGAGCAAGCGTGTTCTGGGAGGGCTGAGGGGAAGACTGAGGACAGATTGTGTAGCTGTCAGAATTCCACGGATCCTGGAGTTGGCTTGCTCCAGAGGCACTGAGTTCTGTCAGGGAGGCGTTGAGCTCCTTTGATGCGCACCTACCGTGCATGAGGGCCTGCTACGTGCATCTGTGTGCTCCCCCTCCTCTAATCCTCACCAGTGTCCCAGGGAGATTGGTGATTACTTCCCAGTTTTGCAGGTGAGGATGCCGGCCTCAGAGCGGGGAGGCCACTTGTCCAGGGTTGCCTGGAACCAAGCTGTATCAATCAGGATAGGCTGGGTTTTGCCGCTGTAACACCCCGCTGTGGCTCCAGACAGCAGAGGTTCAGTTCATGCTCATGTTACAGAGCCATCTGGGGTCGGCTGGGGCTCTGCTTTCTCGTCACCCTTGCTCTGGGACCTAGGCTGTCAAAGCAGCCATCATCTGATGCATTACAGGTTCCCACGGCAGAGGGAAGAGAGACCTTCCATGGGGGGCTCACACTGGAGAGGAAGTGCTTGGCCTGGAAGTTGCACATCTTATTTCTGCTCACAACTCATTGACTCATTGGTTACATGACCCCAGCCAAGCTCAGGGGCCAGGGTGGGCGATCTTAGTGTGTGTCCGGAAGATGGAGAGCTGGAAGTGTTGATGAACAGCATTGTTGGCTACAATACATGAGCCATGGGTTTATTTCCGGCCTAGGAAACTCCAGGTTGAGAGCTCTTCCCACTGCTCCGGGGGTGCCCTATTCCAGCAGAGGCTGAAGGAGCATCAGGACAGAAAGGGAGAAGCCTGGAACAGCAGCTGTCTCAGATTTCCTGAAGGTCTTGTTCTGAGACCACCTAAGCGGGATGCCAGGGAAGCCAGCTGTCCTCGAGAAAGATGCCCCTGGGTGGTAAGAGCCAATTTAGAAGATGAGGCAGAGAGTGCTGAGGGCAGGAGAGAGGGGGCTGGTGCCCCACTGGCCTTCAGGACCTGGGTTTCTGTCCTTCACTTTCCCTGACCCACTTTCCCACGCATGGAAAACCCTTCACTGTTTTGTAGGAGGGCTCCTTTTCCGTTGCTGTCTTCCCAGCTGCGAGTGCTCTTGGAAGGCTGGGAAGCGTGTCCTGAAGGGCCAGATGAGGTCACTTACTCAGGCTGCTGGAAAACTGGCAGCGCGGACCCTTTTCCTTCCATGACCCCCGAGTGCATCCTGATGGAATTGCTGCCCTGTGATCCCGATTCAGTGGCACAATTTCAGGAAACAGAGGAGTGTGCTTTTACGTAGGAACTCAGCAGAGGGAGAAAGCCAGTCCCTTTTCCTGGAGCCCAGCTCTGTGCCTGGCCCTGGGCGGCACACAGCCCTTGCTGGTTGCTTGCACATGCATTATCTCCTGTTACTCACACCTGCCCATCCTCCGCATCTCACACACTTCCAGTCTTCTTGAGAGAGTTTCTTCCCTTCCCCATGGACGCCACTTCCTCCCCTAAGCCACCAGTGGCTTCATCTTACGTGACCTTGCAGAAGCATTGGACACCCGTTTCCTCTTCCTGGAATGATCTTCCCCTGGGGCTTCCTTGCTGCCACACTCTCCTCTGGCCTCTCTGAATCCTCCTTCTCAGCTTCCTTCATCTTCATCCTCTTTCTCCAGCTGGTCCCTCTGTGCTTGTGGTTTCCGGGCTCTGGGCACAACTCACTTTTCTCTCCTCTTAGTCCATGTCATCCCTCATATTTACTGTAACCAATCTTTTGATGAATCCCAAAGCTAGACCTTTTTTGAATTCCAGCTACTTTCATCCATTTGCCTAGTTGACACATCCACTTGGATGTTTCATAAACTCCTACAACTTAATGTGGGATTTTCCCCCAAATTTGCATTTTCTCCAGTAATTCCTTTCCAGGTGAATGGCATACCCATCCACTAACCATCAAAGCCAGAAGCCTGGGAGTCATCTTAGCTTCTTTCCTCTGCCTCCCCGACACAGTGGGTCCTGAAATCTAACCCTTCCATCACCACTGTTTCCAACCTGGACCATTACAACAGGCTCTTTTGTGCCTGTTCCCTCCAATCCATCTTTCTGCAGCCACGGGGATTTCTAAATATCTGGCCATATGAATTCCTTCATTCTTTTTTTTTTTTTTTTTGCGGTACGCGGGCCTCTCACTGTTGTGGCCTCTCCCGTTGCGGAGCACAGGCTCCGGACGCGCAGGCTCAGTGGTCGTGGCTCACGGGTCTGGCCTCTCCGTGGCATGTGGGATCCTCCCGGACCGGGGCACGAACCCGCGTCCCCTGCATCGGCAGGCGGACTCTCAACCACTGAGCCACCAGGGAAGCCCGAATTCCTTCATTCTTAAAACCTTTAAGGCTCCCTTCACCCCAGTTTAAAATCCAAACTCGTAAGCAGGGAACAGAGCACCTTTTTGATCAGCCCCTGCCTCTTCTCCCCCACCTCAGCACCCCACCCTCACCTCTACCTTTGTACGCACTCTTTCTTTTACCTGGAAGGCCTTTCTCTGTCTCCTTATCTGAATGGCTAATTCCTGCTCATCTTTTATGACTCAGCTCAAGTATCATTTCTTTTGGGAAATCTTCTCTGACTAGTCCTAAAAGTAGGTGCCCCTCCTCTGTGCTTCTATAGAATCCTGTGTATAAACACAGCGTGGTAAGGTGCAGGTGAGTGATGCTTACTTATACCTGTCTGCCTCCCACCTGGGTGTTCATAGAAAACGGTGTCAGGTCCACAGCCCAGGCCGAGTCTTGGCATCCATCTAGCAGTCCATCATTCTTGTGAAGAAATAGATAGGTGAGCTGCCATGTCCCCAAAGTCCCTTGACTGTGGTCTCAAATTATAGAGGGACCTTGGAAATGATGTAGCTCAACCATTCATTACATAGATAAGGACTGTAACATTCAGGGAGTGAAAGCCCTCATTGGTCCACACAGAGTCATCAACAGAGTGAAGATGGGGATATAGATGGGGGAACTTCCAAAGGCCAGTGTTCTTTACATCATACCGTGTCATACGGAGTTTATTGCTTTTATTGATTTTATATAGAAGCACTGAACGTTCAGTTGAAATCATTCACAAAATATAGACAAGCAAACAGAAACAGATGGAATTCACCTAGCAATTACACCACCCACCCAGAGATGACCACTGCTGATTGCATGGCCTGTCACCTTCCCACCTTTTCCCTGGGCAGATTAAATGTATGTCCATTTAAAAAAACAATATTATGATTATACTAAAATATATTTTATCCATGCTTTTTAAATTTGTTTTTGAACACCTATTCATATTTGTCAAAGACTGCATATTTGTAATGTAATGTTCTTAGGTGCACCATAATATAATTCAGTAATCACATATGAGTGTTGGACCTTAAGGTTGGTTCCTTTTTTTTTTTTTAGCAACAACATTGCTATTATAAACAGTACTATGAAGAACATGATTATAGTTGAAGTTTTGGCCAATTCTTTTTTTAAAAAATTGATGTATAGTTTATTTACAGTGTTGTGTTAGTTTCTGGTGTAAGCAAAGTGATTCAGTTATACATATATGTGTATATATTTATATACATATATGTGTATGTATATATGTATTTCTTTTTCATATTCTTTTCCATTGTAGTTTATTACAAGATATTGAATGTAGTTCCCTGTGCTATACAGTAGTAACTTGTTGTTTGGCCAATTCTTAATTATTTCTTTAGGATGAATTCTTAGAAGTAGAACTGGTAGGTTGAAGGATTTACTCTTTCTCCACATCTTGCCAAATTGCCCTGTCCAAAGCCTGGCTAATCAGATTTTATATTCACTAGTTCACCATCTAGGCAAGGTGAGAGCAAACTCTTTCCACTGAACCTAAAGGACCTGGATTTGGTGGTAACTTTCCCTCAAGCTACATGTCTCAGTCTGGAGGTGGCAATCTGGTAGCCCCCAGATCATCTTCTTTTGAATCCATGATGTTTAAAAATATTTGAATTAGGAACCAACTTGATAAATCAGTAAGTTTCACATAAAAAATCTGAACTTCTGGCTCCTATTTCTGATGGGCAACTGTGGTTCTTCCTCTAGATGGGGCTTGGGCTCTCACAGTTTGCTGTAGTCCCCACCTCTCCCTATTGCCACCCAGCTGGCCTCATTCGTCTACTTGCCAGGCCCCTGTAGGCATTAGTATTTGTAACCCCTATCTCAGTTCCTTTTCCCCATTAAAGTAGGCTCACCAACAAAGAACTCCATGCTTTTCATTCTGATTAACTATAGAATTAATTTTTTAAAAAACAAATCCTATTTGTCATAATAATATTCAGGTTAATCATTTAGGAAGCTGCTTTAGAGGAACCTTGAACATCTTTAACCAATATAAAATACGATGAATCACTTTGGACTCCACAGTGCATTATGTATTTAAAAACAGAAAATTAGACACAGGAGGATTCATCTTAACTTCATTATATATGAAATATTAATTCTCTTCTGGCTTTCATATTATTTACATATTTAATAACATGTTAGCTACAGTCTTTGAGAGCAATTAGAGGCCAGGGGCTGTCTCCTGCCTTAATCTTAAAGATGCCAAAATGTTTTGATGATGTGGGAGAAGGATTGCTAAGGAGAGTTGGATGCTGTTGTTTCCATTCCCTTTTTCACATGTCATAATTTGTTAACCATATTTCCCTCTTAAACAGGATATTGATGACTTTGGCTGCCCCAGTGAGAATTCCGTTCTTCCATTCCCACCCCTTTCCCTACTCTAGTGGAGAAGAGGAGCTTGTGACCATTTTGTTTTTCCAAAAAACAGAGGCAAATATTGATCTAAACCACTATCCCCTTTGGTCTCTGTTAGGTCTTTTTAGGATCTCGGTCTTCTCATAAGTAAAATGGGAGTCACGGAACAGATGCTGTTGTGAGGGTGAAGGGGGCTCACGTAGATGATCACACAGACCCGTGTCTCACACTGGGAAGCTGCCTGATGGGAGTTTGGTGCCCCTTCCTCTTCCTTGCCACAGTGATGGGCAGCACCTTGGACCTCAATGCCATCTTGGTGCATGCCCCAGCACGTGGTCCCTGCCGTCACATTGCTGGCAGTCCACACAAGTGCTATCAGAAGGCTTCAGTGATGAATCAGCCCCTGGAGGCCACATCTGCAGGGGCACAGCTGTGTGGAACAGGAAAGGGAAAGGCTGCTCTGGCCATGGGAGGTCAATAGGACAAGGTCAGCCTTGACCGCGGACTGGGAGGGTGGGAGGGTTTGGAGAGAGATGGTAGAGAGAAGGGGTGTGGACAACGTGTGCAAAAACAGAGTTGGTGGCAAGCTTGGCGCAAAGGGTCATGGTGAACAAGTCAGCCTGTGGCAGGGGAGTGAGGGAGGGAGTGAGGCAGGAGGTGGGGGCAGGCTCGTGCGATAGATTGTTTTTAACACCATAGAGCATCAGAGTTTTAAGGGACCTTGGGAAATGTCTAGAGTGGGGGTCACCAGCTGGTTGGTGGTCCCGGGCCAGGTAATGTACATTGCGGATATTTTGTTTGGTCCATTGAGTGTTAATTATTATTATTTTGTTAATTTTCAAAATCTTTTAGATACAGCCTGCATTTCTCAGTTTCCCCAGTCCCCTCTACTCCACTCATTACGTTGCTTACCTGGTCCCTGCTCTCAGACAAGCATCTATTTCAGTTTTCAGAATGAGAGAATCAGTGTGCCGGGAGTGGAAATAATTTGCTCCAACTACACACAGGGTTAGAGATGCAGCATGATTCCATCCCAGGTTGGTGTTGCCTGGTCCAGGGCTCTTGGAGGAGCTTGGACAGGGCCGTGTGGATAGTGGGGAGCCCCTGCAAACCCCAGAGCAGGGCAGTGAGGCCTTGGGGGCCTGGGCATCATACAAGCAGGAAGCTGTGGGTCCTGCAGCCCACACTGTGGCTTAAGTTCAGGCTGGTGTCTGGTCACCAAAGCCCTGCAGCTCCCCAGTATGCACAGGCTTCCCAGACTGTGGCCGGCTCACTGCAGACAGCGTGAGCTTCCCACCCACACCTAGGGGTCCTAAGCCTCTCTCCCCTCCACTCTGTCCCTAGTGGGACAATGAGACACTAGCATCTTTCCAATCACATCCCCACCCCCTGAGGAAGAACTCTGGGTGGCTCTTAGAAAAGGGTGTCCCAGCTAGTCCAGAATGAAACTCAGCAGCCTGAGTTGTTCAGGGGAACTGAGCATGCATAGTGCTCTCACCTCATACCCAAATGAGTCCATCAGGATTAACGTCACACTAATGAACGCTAGAGGAATTAAGCATGATTCGTCGCTGGTTGTAAAGTGCTTCCAGTCATCACCAATCCATCACAGCCATTCTCCAGAAGCAATAACCCAGAGAGTCTGTGAGATGCTGATGGAAAGACCCAGGGTCTGGGCTTTCATCCTGGGGCTTAGCAGAGCCAGGACAGAGGCCCAGGCTGACAGGGGCCATCAGACTCACCAGAGATAAGAATGACTTCCCGAAACATGCTACAGGGAGCAGTGTTCCTCCTCCCCTGGAATTCCTGAACCATTATGCACATCCTCTTCTCTTATGCACTAGGGCTGGGGTTTGGGGAATAAGGGATGAGGGGGAGCTCCCAGGTTGAGAATGGAAAAATTGAGTCAGAGGCTTAGTGCAGCTTCCAATCTGTGGCAGTTGGAGCACAGCTCTAGTTCTGGCCCTCTCACTTATGTGCTCTGTGACCTGGGTACGGTTAACAACCCTTTCTGGGCCAGAGTGTCTACATTTGTAAAATGAGAGAGTTACAGTGGAGGATGTCTTTTTTTTTTTTTCTTTCCTCCCTCCCTCCCTCCCTTCCTTTCTTTTTTTCCTGCATTGGGTCTTCGTTGCTGCGCGCGGGCTTTCTCTAGTTGTGGCAAGCGGGGGCTACTCTTCATTGCCGTGCGCGGGCTTCTCGTTACCGTGGCTTCTCTTGTTGCGGAGCACAGGCTTTAGGCGTGTGGGCTTCAGTAGTTGTGGCACATGGGCTCAGTAGCTGTGGCTCATGGGCTCTAGAGCACAGGCTCAGTAGTTGTGGCGCATGGGCTTAGTTGCTCCGCGGCATGTGGGGTCTTCCTGGACCAGAGATTGAACCTGTGTCCCCTGCATTGGCAGGCGGATTCTTAACCACTGCGCCACCAGGGAAGTCCCTCTTTCTTTGTTTTTGTTTATTTTATTTTATTTTTTATTTTCAATTGCACTATAGTTGATTTATAATGTTGTGTTAGTTTCAAGTGTACAGCAAAGTGACTCAGTTATACATATATTTATTCTTTTTCAAATTCTTTTCCCATTTAGATTATTATAGATTATTGAGCAGAGTTCCCTGTGCTATACAGTAGGTCCTTGTTGATTATCTATTTTAAATATAGTAGTGTGTATATGTCAATCCCAAACTCCCAATTTATCCCTCCCCCGACCTTTTCCCTTTTGTAATCATAAGTTTGTTTTCTATGTCTGTAAGTCTGTTTCTGTTTTGTAAATAAGTTCATTTTTATCATTTTTTTAAGATTCTGCATATAAGTAATATCATATGATATTTGTCTCTCTCTGTCTGACTTACTTCACTTAGTATGATAATCTACAGGTCCTGGAGGATGTCTTTTCTAAAATTCTGACCAATCCAATGTTTTAGAGGACGTATAGGTTTTTTTTTTAAGATTAAAAAAAAACCCACTTTGAGATATAATTCATGTACCAAACAATTTACCCATTTAGAGTGCAGACTTCAGTGGTTTTGGTATATTCACAAATATGTGCAGCCATCATCATAATCAATTTTAGAAAATCTTCATCACCTCAAAAAGGAACCCCATACTCTTTAGCTATCACACCCCTGGCCTTCACCCCCAGCCCTAATAAACCACTAATCTACTTTCTCTATATATAGATTTGCCTATTCTGGACTTGCATGTGAGTGAAATCATATAGAATGTGGTCTTTTGTGACCATCTTCTTTCACTTAGCATAATGATTTCAAGGTTCAACCATGTTGTACCTTGTGTCAATACTTCTTCATTCCATTTTATGGCTGAATAGTATTCCACTATATGTATATATCACATTTTGTTTAGCTATTTGGCTGTTGATGGACATTTGAGTTGTTTCCACCTTTTGGCTTTTATGAATAATGCTGTTATAAACATTTCTGTACATGTTTCTGTGTGGATATAGGTTTTCATTTCTCTTGGGTATCTACCTAGAAGTGGAACTTCTGGGACATATAATAACTCTATGTTTAAGCTTTTGAGGAACTGCCAGACCATTTCCCAAAGTAGCTGTACCATTTTATAGTCCCACCAGCAGTATATGAAGCCTTCAATTATGCCACATCCTTGTCAACACTTGTTGTTATCTGACTTTGATTTTAGCCATCCTAGTGGGTATGAAGTATCTCACTGTGGTTTGGATTTGCATTTCCTTGATGACTAATGATACTGTGCATCTTTTCATGTCAGTAGGCCAATAGGCCATTTGTATATCTCTTTGGAGAAATGTCTATTCAGATCCTTCACCCATTTTTCAATTGAGCTATTTGTTTTTTAAAAAAAGATTATTATTATTGAGTTTTAAGACTTCTTTGTATGTTCTAGATAAAAACCCTTATCATATATATGATTTGCAAATATTCCCTCCCATTGTGTGGGTTGTCCTTTCACTTTCTTAATGGTGTCCTTTGAAGCACAAAACTTTTTAATTTTGATAAAGTCTAATTCTACTATATTTCTTCTGTTGCTGTGCTTTGGGTGTCATATCTAAGAATTCTTTGCTAAATCCAAGGTTATGAAGATTTATCCCTATGTTTTCTTCTAAGAGTTTTCAGTTTTTGCTCTTACATAGGTATTAGATCAATTTTGAGTTAATTTTTGTATATGGTATGAGGTAGGGGTACAACTACATTCTTTTGCATATAGTTAACCACTTGTCCACACATAATTTGTGGAAAAGACTATCTTTTCCCCATTAAATGGTCTCGGCACCCTTGTTTAAAATCAGTGACTGTAGACATATGAGTTTCTTTCTGGCTTCTCCATTTCATTGATCTATACCTCTGTCCTTGTGCCAATACCACACTATCTTGATTACTGTTGTTTTGTAGTAAGATTAGAAATTGAAAAATATGAGTCCTCCAACTTTGTTTTTCTTTTTCAAGATTATTCTAGCTATTCTGAGTCTCAGGCAATTCTACATGAATTTTTGAATCAGCTTGTCAAGCTCTACAAAGAAGTCAGCTGGAATTCTGATCAGGATTATGCTGTATCTGTAGATCAGTTTGAAGGAAATTGCCATCTTAACAAAATTAAGAACATGAGAGTTTTTCCCCCCGTTTGTCTTCTCTCAACAGTATTTTATAGTTTCAGAGTATAAATTTTGTACTTCTTTTGTTAAATTTATTTCTAAGTATTTTATGCTTTTTGATACTATTGTGAGTGGAATTGTTTTCTTGATTTCATTTTTGGATTGTCCATTGTGAGTATATAAAGAATTGACTTTTGTATATTGACCTTGTATCCTACAAGCTTGCTGAACTTTTTATTAGTTTTAACAGCTTTTTAGTGAATTCATTAGGATTTTTTAAGATACAAGGTTATTTCATCTGTAAATAGAAATAGTTTTACTCTTTCCTTTCCAATCCAGATGGTGAGTATGGAGATCTTTGTCTTGTTCCAGATCTTATGGGGAAGATAAGTCTTTCACTATTAAGTATGATGTTAGCTTTTGGATTTTTCATAGGTGCCCTTTATGAGGTTGAGGAAGTTTTCTTCTGTTTCTAGTTTGTTGACTGGAAAAGCTGCTGGATTTTATCAAATGCTTTTTCTGCATCTACTGAGATAATCATGTGATTTTCATTTGTATTCTATTGATATGATGATCAATTGATTTTTGAATGTTAAGCCAACCTTGCCTCACTGGGATAAGTCTCACTTGGTCATGGTGTATAACTCTTTTTATATGTTGCAGGATATATGTTTTATATCTTTCTGGATTCAGTTTGCTAGTATTTTGTTGAGGATTCGTAAGAGGTATTAACCGGTAATTTTCTTTTCTTGTAATGTCTTTGTCTGATTTTGGTATCAGGGTAATACCAGCTTTATAAAATGAGTTGAGAAGTATTCTCACCTCTTTTATTTTTTGGAAGAATTTATGAAGAATTAGTATTAATTCTTAGAATATAGCACTGAAGGTATCAGGGACTGAGGTTTTCTTTGTAAAATAGTTTCAAAATTACTGATTCAAACTCTTCATGTGTTATAGGTCTATTCAGATTGTCCATAGAGGGAATATTGTTCTGGGTGTGGGCCCTTCCACAGCTAAAGGCATCTCAGGGACCCAAGTCTCCATGGGTGATTGTGGTCACTGGTGAGTCCCTGGTGCCACAGCAGGGGACTTCTGGTTGGGTATACACATGGGTTAGGCTGAGGGCAAGCTGGGATATGGGCAAATTAGTCCACCAGAGGCTGGAGAAAACTCTGCAGGTGGGTGTGCATGGTGAGCACAGCAGGCAGGGTTGGGAGAAGTTCTGGGACAGCAGTGTGCAGCCTGGGCTTTTAGGGAGCTTAAGTGAGAGGGATGAGCATGTATACCAATTCTGTGCAAAAGGATTATTACTCAGTAGCTAGGCTGGTACCCTCTTGGCCCTTCTTCCATCCATCCTCTCTCCCAAATGGTGGCTGTGCCCCTAGGGCTCTGGGTCTTGTTTAGCTCCATGAGGGAAAGAAATCCCTCTGTCTTATTATCATTTACACCCAGAGCCCTGTAGAGCATGGATGTGTATGGCCAGGGTTGAGGTGGCCTGGGAGTTCTCAGGATTATTTGTTGAATGAAAGAATGGTCAGAGCTGCCTCTTGGTTTTTGTCTCCCAGCAACCAGCAGGCAGATCTGGTCTGAAGTGAGAGAACTAAAAGGAGCAAACTGTTTTATTTGAAAGTCCACTTTTCTAAGTCAATGTGCATTGGTTATCTTAACCATCAGCCACAAATGCACAATACTTACTGCACTCTGCACCATATGCAAGGCATTGTGGAGGATAATGGAACATAAGGCCCTTGGTCCTGCCCTTGAAACACTAACAATGTAGTTAGTGGAAAAAACCCAGCAGATGCAGTTGAGCGAGTCCTCAAGTGTCCTCTCTGTCTCAGCCCCATAATGATGACTATCGTTGTTCTTATATTCTTGGTCCAGTAAGAGTGTCCAGCGTGCTGATGCCAATTGGTGCAGGAACTATGTATGAAAGCCCCTTAGCCCTCTAGACTTCTCTTGTTCTCCACTTTTCTTGGTGGGTGGTCCAATTTCCAAAATGCTCCAGCTTCATTCTACCTTGTATATCTGCAGTTGTCTGTCTTGGCCAATAACTGTTTCCCTGCACCCATCTCCCATCAAGACCTGTGGGACAGTGTCCTGGTTGCCTTCACCAGCCTCTGGTCTCAATCTTCTAACCCCCTGGGGAAGGTAGATGGTACACACACACACACACACACACACACACACACACAATCACAATTCTCCCACCAGTGAAAAACCTCCAGGTCACGTCCTTGTTACCCACTGTGGCATAGGGATTGGAGAATTTGATAGCCTCTTCATGAGACTACATTTCCACGTTGGTCTCAGACGGATGCCGTTGTGGAAAAAGGCCAAGAGATTTGTCCTGGTTTAACTGAGCTCACACAGGAACTGGGTGTTGCCTCCGGCACTGTTGGATAAGTGGGCTCCACGGAGAGGTCGTGAGGGATGGTTTATTCTCTATTCAAGAGCTGGAATCCAGTTCCTGTTAGGTACATGGGTGCTGAGCACTTGGGGCAGGAAGTGACATCCTTAATATCCCAGGCCCAGGATGGGAGGATGTTAAAGACGGCTCCTGCCTGCAAGGGGAAAGCGGTGAGCCCGGAGTCCACAGCCTATCCTGTTGCAGTGCTGCCCACTGATCCTGCAGGTCGGGGACTGAAGTCCTGCCCTCACACTCTTCTGGCATTTCACCCCTGATCCAGGAGTCAATGCCCCTGGGCTGGCAGTCATCCTGGGCAAGCCAGAGGTAGCTGCAAGGCTGAGAAAGGCCAGCTAGTTAGTCATCAGTACTAGTTAGTGCTGACCCTGTGCCAGCCATCCCTCTATGTTTCTCAGCTGGGGGCTCCTTTGCCCTCTAGGGGACATTTGGCAATGTCGGAGACGTTTCTGATTGTCACAACTGGGAGGCGGGGCCTGCTGTTGGCATCAAGTGTGTAGAGGCCGGAGATGCTGCCAAATATTCTGCAGGCACAGGGCAGCCCCACAGCAAAGAGTCATCTGCCCCAAGTGGCAGGAGTGCTGAGGCCGAGAAACCTTGCTCTGGACTCTGGGTTCCCCGTGGTGTGCAGTCCAGACCAAGTCCCTACCCTCCAGGAGGCTAGATCCTAGTGGGGGAAGTGGACAGTCAGCGAGGCAGGCCCCATCCTCCAAGTTGTGTCCCAGAGACAGCTCATTTGTTAGTTCATTCACTCAATGGATTCATTCACTCATTCAACATTCACGTGTTGAGATTTTACTGTGTACATACAGGCATGCACAAATACATGGACACACACACACAATAACACGCCCACACACACACACACACACACACATGTATATGTAGACACACACACACACACACACACACACACACACACACACACACACACA
>NW_020837981.1:7130391-7145530 GCF_003676395.1 Aethalodelphis obliquidens | reverse complement strand
CACACACACACACACACACACACACACACACACACACACACACACACTCCTGGTACCAAGCCATAAGGGCTGAGATAGAGGGATTATATGGGATTGTGGAGAGAAGGTATTTATAGCTTAGTCTTGAGGGAGCTCAAGGGGGCTTCCTGGGGGAGGTGAGCTGAGTCTTAAAGGGCAGAGAGACTTAGAAGAGGGAAAACCTAGTCCCCTAAGAAGGAACTCTCTCTAGAAACCAACAGAGAGTGTTCATATTCCCACGGGCCCCCTGGGGAGCCCCACGCTTGGCTGGGGAAGCCTGCCACCAGCCCTCAACAGCTCTCCACATGAATCTCTCCCTCCTCCAGCAACCATGATGTCTCCTCTCCTCTCTGCCCCTCTCCCGCCCCCCGCCCATCGCATCTTCAACTCCTCTGTGAAATTGCATTTCTAACCTTGGCTGACTCCAGCCCCTCCATCACTGCCAGGAGAGGCCATCAATTCCCTGACCCAGCCTCAGCCCCTCAGCTGGGAGTCATATGACAGCCTCAGTTATTTTCCTAACCATCAGAGGGGTTTGGTGGAGAGGTAGAGAGGGGAGAGAAGGGCGCTGTGGCACCCAGGGCTTTAAATTTGACCGGGTGCCCTTTTGTACCTTCTGACTGCCCATGTGTCTTATCTCTCTCTCATATGTAAACAGCATTAAAAATAATGAAAGGCCAGGCCCTGGAAGGCCTTGCCATAGAGTCCACTGGGGAGAGAATCAAAAGATGTTCACAGCTGGCTGCCCTGAGAAGGGTGCAGTGGAGGATGCCAGGGGTCTGGGCTCAGCAAAAATGGATCCTTGTTATGGCTATTTCATTATCTTGCTGGGTGACATCAGGTAAATTGCTTCACCTTTCTGAGCCTCATCTGTGAAATTCGGAGGGAGCCCCATCCCCAGGATATCTCATCGTGTAGTAATAACATCTGGTGACACCATTGGCCTTTAATTGATAGGAGCAAAGCAGGAAATTAGAAAGAAAATATGTCTGTGTTTCCTCCCTGCCCCCTACCACCCACGTGCCCCAGAGGTATTAGCGGCCACGGCTGATAGCTGATGAGACCAGCTGAGGTCAGTAGGAAAAGAAACATCAGCATCCTCCAAATGAGCTAGATGCATTCATGGTCCTGTGCCCTTACCTTAGGCCATTCCCACCTTCTCCCCACCCTTCCTGCAAGTGGACATTCCGTCAAGGTCCATCTCCGCGGCGTCCCCTCCGGGAAGCCACCTCGACTCCCCTGTCTGATATCTCTTCTGGTTGCCAATAAACTCTGCTTGCCCCTCTGTTCCATCTTCAATGTTGTTCACCTTTGCAGCCCTGGCCTGTAACAAAAATTCAATAGCACAGCATTATGTCCACCATGATGCAGCAACTAGCATCTCACCATCAGGGGAGTTTGACTCGAGTTAGTTGTAACTGTCGAAAAAACACTGCAGCGAATGACTTTAGGAGTGGATCTGGGCACAGGCCCCAGTGGAGAGGGCTGTCCATTGGAGGGTTGATGCTCATGTGCATCTGGGAGGAAGAAAGGATGGAAGTTGTGCATTGACAAGGGCTGGTAGGGGAGATGGTCACCGACGCCTTCAGTTGGGTCCATTTAATTGCCAAGAATAGAGGCCCGCTCAAGCAGCTCTTAGAAGGGGCTTATTGAAGGATACAGGCTTTCATGGAGCTCCAGAAACAGGACTTGTACCCCGGTGGGGCCTCATGGGAATTGAGCCCAAAGGGTGATTATATATAATATGGAGCTGCAAGGAGCAGCCTCCTTCTCTGATGTTCCTGCCTCTCCCCACACGTTGGCTCTGCTCTCCTCTTTCTTTCCTCATACTCCCTATCACTCCACACCCTCACCTCTTCCTCTTATTAAATCTTAGGTACTAAAGTGATGTAATCAAAACATATGTTTCCCCTTGAATTCTTACTTATGGTCACGAAATATCTAAGATATGACTTCCAGATGTGGCTGTGTGACTTTTCTTATCTCCTTTGGAGCTAGGCACACATTCCAGCTCGGTCTAGCCTGGTGCAGGAAGAGGCTGCTACTGGGGTATATGTATGAGCAACGGACTGGAGTCTGAATACCTACCTGGTTCTACCCTGACTGACCAGGACCCTGAGTCCCGGGCTTCACCTCTTCTGGCCTCTATTTGCCCTGACATAGGATGGAGATGGTCATTGTGTCTTGCTGACCTCACTGGATAGGCCCGGTGCTTGAATCATTCCATCTAGCCTCAAAAATAATCTTATCCCAAATCTGTTAATTCTAAGCTCTTTTCTTCTTTGGCCTCTGGGGCCCTTGGTTCCCTCCTCTGTGAAACAGAAGTTTTTTTCCGCTAACTGGGTCTGTGGGCAGTGGGAACTGCGGCTGGGTGTGGATTGCCCGGGCTCTTCTTCCAACGACCGCCTTTAGAAAGGAGTTATCCCAGCCCCTCGTTGGCACTATCTTGGCCTGACCCCCAAACCGCTGGATACGAAACCTCTAGCTTCTTATCCAGATGCGCCATTCTGGTGCCAGACAGCTGGATGTTTGGGAACATCTGCGTGAGAGCTTGCCCAAACTGGGGTCACCATCACCCCACCCTCCAACCAGAGGTTTATGCTCACTGACCAAGATCCAACGAAATTGTCACCCTACGACTAGTTCACTGGCAGCCAGGGTCAGCCTAAGGTTTTCAGAGGAACATTTGGGAGTAATTTGGACACATTTGCTCCTTTCTCTTTGCTTTGCAAGTGGTAAAACCAGAGGGGAGAAGCCCGAGAACCATCCCTCCCACACGGCTATGAAGGTAAAGCGGACAGCATCGCCTCTGGCCTCTTCCTGGCAGAATTTACAGTCTGCTGCTTGCAAATGACTGGAGGGAATATAGAAATGTGGGTCATGATGGGGGAGAACATTTCCTGCACTGTCGTGGGTTTCCCTGCACCAGAGAACCAGAGATTGGGTAATTGAAGCTCATGCCCTGAATGGTTATAGCAAAGTTAATTTCCATGACGGTGTTTGAAATATCCCCACTGCACTGGGAAGACTGCAGGGCTGGGGAAGCCAGACTTGGATGAAGGACAGAACCAGGGAGCCCTTGGCTTCGACTCATACAAGGCCCTTGGGTCTCAAGGAGCTCAGAACTAAGGCAGGGCTTGCCCCCACTGGGCCCTTTCCCACACAATGGAGTCCTGGCTGGGTGGGTAGAAGTTGGGTGCAAGCTAGTCTGAAAACTCCTTGAGAGTAGGGACTGCGTCTTTTCACCACCATACCCTTAGCTCCAAGCATGGACCCTCATGCTTAGGAGTTCCTTAAAATTTCTTGTTCAATGAATGAATGCACACATGCATGAATGAATGATGAGTGAATACATGAATGGTTCTGGAATAAGTGATGTGACAGCTCCACTATATTGCACCCATGTTCATCTCGTGGTTTGTGCCTTGGTTTGCCCAAAAGATAGCTACCAGAATCGTGACATCATATACAACCATGTTGTATAAGAAACAGTAGAAAGAACGAGGGGAGGGGTATCTGTGAGCATAAAGTACCCCCGACTTCAGGTTTCTGAAGGCAGGATGGGGAGCAGGCTGTTATCCCTGGCACTGGAGGGTTAGAACCAGAATGATATCTTAAGATCCTTAATTTCATTACATCTGGGAAGACCTTTAGTCCAAATAAGGTCACATTCACACGTTCTGGGTAGACATACCATTTTGGGGGTATTATGGACTGAATATTTGTGTCTCCCCCAAATCCCTATGTTAAAGTCCTAACCCCTAAAGTGATGGTATTTGGAAATGGGGCCTTTGGAGCGGAAATAGGGCTAAATGAGGTCATGAGAGTGGGGCCCTCATGAGGGGATTTGTGCCCTTATAAGAAGACACACCAGAGCTTGCTCTCTCTCTCACCCTCTCTCTCTGCCCACACAAAGAAGAGGTCATGTGTGCACACAGCGAGATGGTGGGTGCCTGTAAGCCATGAGAAGAGGCATCAGAATGAAACCTGCCTTGCTGGCACCTTGATCTTCGACTTCCCAGCCTCCTAACTGGGAGGGATCAACTTCTGTTGTTTAAGCTACCCCGTCCTTGGTATGCAGCCTATGAGAGCCTTTGAAAGGTTTTGCCACTATTAACATGGAAGGTACTTCGCTAGGAGGTAGTGAGTTCTTACCGTAGGGATTCAACTGGCTCTGTTGATCTCGGAAAATGTCCTTTGCGTCCTGGGATTTCCTCCTGGTGCCTGGAGTGTGCTCTTTGCCTTCTGTCCACTGGCAGTGATCTCACAAGTACCAGGCAAAGTCACCTGGTGAATGGCATTTAAGATGTTTGTCCAATATTTGCAGAAGACAGTACTGTCAACAGGAGCCTGACTCATGCCTTCTGGGGGTGGGCGGGTATTTCCACTGGAAGAAAGGGCTGGTTTGCCATGCTCCCTGGTTATCACTCTTCCAGGATTAGAGGGTCAAGACAGAGGTCCTTATAAATCATCCACTGGCTGACTCACATCCCAGGATGGGCTGCTGGGGAGTCACAGGGACCTTCCAGATATATCTCTCTGGCCCTTTTGCAAGACTGAGCCCTGGGGAAGATCTGTTTCATGCTGGGGGTGGGTGGGGGAGGTTTCTTAGAACCACAGGCCTGGCCAAAAGTGAAATCAGCAGCCCCCTTTCACCTTCCCTGCACGCAGCCTGCACCTCCCCCAGCCTCCCCCAACATCTGTAATTCCGTTTGTTGTGCTCGCAAACACCGTGTTGGAAGATTTCATGCTAATGAAAGGGTTTCTTGATTAGGTTACGCTGTTACTGTAAATGTTCCCTCATTATCTATGTTATGGTAGGAATTTGAAAAAGTATAAATTGAGCGTCTTGCATAATTTATAAAACCTGAATGTTTCCTAATTAGTTCGGTTAGGTTAATGATGGTGCAGTGTCCCTTCTTCCTGGTCTCTGCTAATGACCTTTCCCCTCTTGATTTTGAACACTTTCTGTAATTTACAAAAACCTCCATCAAATCCAACCAGCTTTAGGCCCAGACGGGAGGATGAAGTGCTTTGCAAAATGTGAATAGCTCCTTTTTTCTAAACGTGTCCCCCGCTCTCCTTTGAGGCCGAGAAGCAGTCTGCTTAAGGTTGGCCAGCACGAAATTTGGCTCTGGCGGATCCCCTGAAGAATGCCGGTGAAGTGCATTCCTTCGGCGTTTGCACAGAGACTGGTCCTGACCTCCATTAGCAGCCAGAGAAGTGAAAATTCTGGAAGAGGTGGGGGAGGGAAAAAAGCCCTCTCAAAAGGATTCTAAAATAACATTTTGCATCCTCAAGTAATTCCCAGTTCTCCCTGGCAACCATTCATTTCTTCCGAACAGCAGAAATTTGCAATATGAAAGTGGATTGGCTTCTCCCTCCCTCGGGGCCCCTGTATCTCTTCATCCAGCGCCTTGGGTAAAAAGCAATGCATACGTTTACAATATAAATGTGATTTAATCGACCTCCCTGTCAGGGAGAAATGGCAAGCATATCAAACAAGACCAAGATGTTAGAAAGAAAAATCATAAATTATTCCAGTGACGAGTTTCTGAGCCGCCTCCTGGACTACTAGATGATGCTATATAAGGCTGTTCCTTGAAACAATAATTAAGATAATTCTGTATGACAAGGAGAAAAATGTCCAGCTTTGTATGAAATGTGCTTCATGTTAGCAAGCTGAATGCTTGGTATTGATTACACTCCCCCCGCAATTCCACCCCCCCATCCCCACCCAGCCACTGCGATTCAAGGCTGAAATTACTTGAATGATGCAACATTTCTTTTCTTGAATCCTTATTTACCATATGAGCCTCCTAGAAGCCATGCAAAGTGAGCTGGCCTCTAATTCTCTAAATTGATCTCTTCCTTTGACGATGTCTGGGAGAACGCTCACATGTACACACACACACCCGCAGCTGGGTGTCCATTGTTCTCTGCTCTGGAAGGCACAATGTCTCCCCTCAGGGGCAGATTTGATGGACATATCAGTACAGCAGAGCCTTAACTTTTCCATCACGAGGCCACCATGGGGCTCCCCTACAGAAATACGGCCAGTGTCATGGGGAAAATACGGTCCCCACTCAGATGGGACTGCCCCTGTCCCCCAGTAGAACAGCACCTGGCCTCTGTCTGGCAGAACGTCCTTTTTCCCCTCCTGGCTTGGCTTCCAACCTCCCAGGGTGCAGTGTGGACCTAGAAGTGACCCCTCACTGTCCCCTCTTCCATTCTAGCTGCCATATCCGGAGACTGTTGTCCCCCCCTTCCCGTGAGAGGCACTGGGCCATTCCTGGCAGAGAGAGATGGTTTATGGCCGAGGCTGTGCTTGTTTTTCTGCAGCTCTATTTCATCCTGACTGCAGTTGCCGCAGTGGCGGCTGGTAGAGAGCGAGGCACGACCTCAGGTAGTTAATCCACCGCCAGGTCCCCGGGCACCTGCAGCAGGGCTGATGTGTTCCCCTGCCTGGAGGGGCCGGGAGCAGCGGCAGAGGCAGCCACTGCAGGCAGGGTGCCCAGGGCCCTGGACCTGGAGCCAGGGGGGCTGGGTTCCAGAGTGCCCTAACTTGCTGGGGGCCCTGAACAAGTCCCTTCCCTTCTCTGAGCCCAGCTTCCTCCCTGTAGGGAGTGGTGGGGGGGGGTTTGAGGCAGAAGCAAGGGCTGGCATGTTGCACACAATGGATGATTAAAAAAACAAAACAAAACAACAGAGGCACTTAGGAGATTGTGGGATGAATAAATGGCTCCCAGTTTGACAATCCTGTTTGTGACAACCCAGAGCCTTGCTCCCAGGGGGCCATTCTTTCCAGAACGATGACAAAGGAGGGCTCTTCTCTTCTGTGCTGAATGCCAAGGACAGGTTGTGATTCCACTGAGCCCCTCAGAACTGTCCTTTGGGGACCAGCATCACAGGCGCCCAAGGACCTCCTGCCTTAGTTGTCCCCAGGAGATGGGGGAACATCACTCGGCCATAGCTATAGCTCACAGAGCCCGAGGAGGACAACCAAATCATGTGCGAGGGGCCTGGTGGGAGAAAAGGCAGCGCTGGTACCCAGAGCAGAGTGCTGTGGGAGGAGAGCCACGTAGATGGGCTCAGAGGGCAGGACAGGCCGGAACCCATTCACAGGGAGATGTCAGAGAGAGGAGACAGCTAGCAGGAGCTGGACCCAGACGCCATCATCACCCATTAACACCTACCCTTAAATCCGCCTATCACTGGGGCAGGGCGGGAATGAGAGTCAGGACAGGTTATCTGGCCACAACTAGAGGATAAACTCTACCTGGTCAAGGAGCACGTACACTGTGTCTACTCTCCCTCTGTAGAGCATGTGCCCAGCACACAGTAAGTTCTCAGAATCCCTATTGAGGGGAGTAGTGCCCAAGCATCAGTCTGGAGCACTCCCAGGCCATGCCATCTTGGGACCAGCTTGTGGAAAGGCCAGCTTAGGGAGGCCATTTGCAGCCCGGGTGTCTCCCCCTGCCTTCCCTCTCCAGCTAGTGGAGCTCCTGGATGACTTGGCTCTCCCTTTTGTTGGAGGCCTAACATCTGGCGTGAGGCCCAGCCCAGGCAGCTGGCCTCTTCTGACCCTGGATGATCCATCAGCTCCTCAGACGTCTGTGAATCCCTTGCACGGCCTGGTACCCCGTAGGAGCTCAACAAGGACTCGCTGAGTGCTTGGCTGTTTGACGAAGCAGCAGCCCTTCTCCGCTGATGAAAGAGCAATTAAGACTTTTGGAGTCTGCAGTCTAGACAGGGAGCTGTTAAGTCTCACATAAGTGGGTCTGGGAGCTGGTAATAGGAGATTAGGGGGCTCCTAGAGAGGAGGAGGGCTTTAGACAGGGCAGGAAGGAGCTGGGGGCGGTCCAGGTGGGGAGGGCTGGGCCTGTTTATTGCTTGGGGGAGAGAGCCTGTGGAAAGCACCGACCCCTCAGCCAGCCTGATCTCCATGACTTACAGGCTTGTTTTTACCCTGTTTTCTTTAATGACTTTTCACCACAGTGAAAACAACTCTCTTGTCAACTTATTACCTTAAAAATAGTTGAAAAGATGACATCTGGGGAGAAAGTGCTTGGAAAGAACAGCTACTTTTCCTGCCTGTTTCTCTGGCTCTGTGTCTGGGAAGAGCCTTGTGTTTGCAGACCTGGGTTTTAATCAGTTTATTGTGTGACCTTGGCCGAGTCACTGCACCTCTCTGAGCCCCAGATTCCTAATGTGTAAAATTGAGTTAAGGCTCGCCGATCATGGGAACAGATCATTCCTGCCATGTAGCTCCACACCTGTGTGCTCAGCCCATCTCCTCACACGGGAGCCTGGGAGGGCTTCCTGGAGGAGGAGGTACAGAAGGGGGTTGCTGGATAAAAGACGAAGCTGGGAGTTCAACCACTGCAGGCTGAGCTTCTGTGTGTCTCTCAGCAGCAGCAAGCTGTGACGAAGGAGGGGGTGGGGTAGGGGAAGGTTGCAGGGTGTGGGTGAGTCCATTCCCAGCCTTGGTTCCCTGGGTTCTCTCATTGTCCCCTTCTCACTACCCAGGATGCACCCCTCCCTGTACAGTTCCCTCTGCTCTGCATCTTGGCGTCTTAGCACAGAACCCCTGCCACCTGCACACTCCTCCTGCAGGCCATCTAGCTGCGGGAGGGGCACAGCCTTGGTTCCTGGAATTTGGGAGACTTTTAATTGTTCTCTTTTGTCCATGGGCGATTAGAGTGACTCCAGCTTGGAGACAATTAGTAAATTATTATTATTAGTTTCCATTTGTGTGGTGCTGTCCTTTGAGGAGCCCAGCTGATTTAATCAGGGCTGGTTAATGGGAGCACAAGCAGCTCCCCTCACTCCCCACACACCTGGGAAACCAAGAGTGAGTAAATAGATGGTGCTCTGGGGAGCTCAGCATTTTGTGCTGTAGTGAGCCCCTCTGGGGTGCACGGCACCTAGTGCTCACGGGTGTCCTGGGAGCTGAAGAGCTGGGGAGGAGGGACATGGCCTGGATGTGATGTCAGGGTCCTGGGTGCTGGCTGGAGAGGCCCTTACCGCTCCCACCCCCATGTTCTCTTTACCCCTCAGTCCATCTATCACCTCCTCCTCCCTCACCCTCTCTTCAGATATGCTCTAGTCCAGTGGGTCTCAAAATTGACCGGGCTCAGACTCACCTGGAGTGCTTGTCAACACATCACTGGGCCCCATTTCCAGGGTGTCTGATTCCATGGGTAAGGGGTAGGGCCTGGAAATCTGCATTCCTACCAATTCCCGGGTGCTACTGTTGCTGCTGGCTCAAAGACCACCTTTTGAGAACTTCCTTGTCCACTGGTTCCCATCCCTGGCTGCACATGAGAATCACCTGGGGACCTTTAAAAACCATCAGTTTCCAGCCTGTTCCCCAAGCGAGCGTCCCCTGGTCTGGAGAGGGTTCTGCGGTGGATATTTAAAAAGGACTGTCCTGGTGATTCGGACGTGCAGCTGGGGGTGAGAACACCAGCCAGGCCCTTTCCTGGCACACAAGGACCCACTTTCTAGGGATCAGAGGGGCCCTTGTCCAGTCTCTGAGAAGCTCAGCTTGAACAGGAGTAAGAAGGCCAGCGGGATGGGGACGCGTAGGCACCAGCTTCCTGGTCTTGGCTTCTGATGCCAAGTCTGCCTGTCCTTCTCTCCTTCTTTTCCTTTCCTGGGACTCCCCTCTCCCCTCCCTCCCTCCCTTTCTGTCTCCTGCAGCTAGTTCAGTGAAGGACCCTGGCTGTGTGGAGTGGAGTCATTCCACGGCTTTCTTTTTCTCCTACCCCTCTCCTCTGCTGCATCTCTCTCTTTGTCACTTACAATGTCATGGGCAGTCTCATGACCTCTGGCCACTTTCAGTTGTTAGAACCTCCTCTGGCCTGGTCGGAAACATCAGTCTCGCAGCTGTGTCAAAGCTCTCTCCTTGAGCGGGAGGGAGGAATGACCTTCTCATCTGCAACATTTCTTCCTCCTCCTCTGTCTCCCGGAAGGGAGGTGTGAGACGTCCCTGCTTCATTCATCTCCTATCAGTGAGATGGACTGGCTTTGCTTTGGCTCTGTAAACTCCGCCTCCCTGCTGTGTGTCGGCACCTGCGAGTGGCGGCCTTCTCCCTAGAGGTGGTCTCAGGGTAGAAGGTGAATCCGAATGCCTCAGGGGCAGTGTCCAGATTACCCTGGCCCCCTCCATCCCTGAGATGCTCCCAAGGAAGGGCCGGGGAGCCTCTTTCTCCAGCCACCAGTGGTCCACACTTCCATCTCACTGGCTGGGCAGGTGTGGCCTCATCTGGGTGGCAGCCACCCAGGGAAGTCCATGACCCTGCCCTGTCCTTGAACCTCTGTGCTCACAGGTGGGGAGCCCTGAGGTCCTCTTCTGCGCTCTTTAGGACTTGGGAAAGCCTGGATGGGGTCAGTGGTCCCCTATCTTTCTCCCAACACTCTAAGCCCTGGTCCCTTTTCCCTTGGCAAGTACGGGGCTCTGTGGCCACCCCCAGACAAGTAAGATACCACTTCCTGTATTCACGCTTGCCTTGAATTCCAAGGGACATATTTTAAGCTCTCCAAGGACTGCCCGCATCCCATGCTTCACACTTCTGCATTCAGCCAGCATCCAGCTGGGGGAAATGCTAGTCTCCTCTTCTTGCAGGCATCCCTGTCTCTCGGAATGATTCTCCTGGAGACCTTTCTTCCCCTTGGCTTGGCGGAGGAGAGGATTGTGCTCTTCCACAGGCCAAGGGTCTCAGCAGTCCCCACCCCCCTCTCTGAGGCTCCTAGATGGAAGACAGGGTGAGAAGAAGGGGAGGATGATTGGTGGCAGTCCTGTGGGTACCTGGCTAGCTTGTCAGCAGCTTTCTCTGTGTGGTGTTGTTGGTCCTCTTGTATCACCTCCATGGGCCCGAGCGGCCAACCCCAGACCCATGGGCAAGTTCCAATCAGCATCCTGTTATTAACTCACCTGTTATCCTTCTCTGCTTTCTGTCATCTCTTCCTTCCTACCCTGAACATTCAGTGAGCCTGACTGTCTCCCAGGCCCACTTCTAGATACTGGGAGGTGTAGACCAGTCTTTAAGGAATTGGGGCTGGACAGCTCTCCCTATCCCCCTGGACTCACTGAGAGATGGCAGAATTGTCCTACTGTCACCAGCACCATCCTCTGCCCTCCAGGTGCTCCTGGTCTGACAGGTGACCAGGCTGTGACAATGAGATGGTCAGCCTGCAGTGGAGGCAAGCCTAGGGGTGAGGGAACGCAGGACAAAGCCACCTCACCAACTTTGCGGGCTTATGGAAAGCTTTCTGGCTTGGAAGACGTGGTACCTGAGTGGGATCTTAAAGGATGAATAGGAGGAGAACCCTTTATGTTGAGGGAATAAACGCAAGAGGGAGGCTGATTGTTTGGGGACCTGTGTGGATGTTTGGTGTGACTGGAGCATCGAGGAGATAGCAGGAAGGAGTGAGGGACAGGCAGGGACCAGGTCATGAAGGGCCTTGTATGTTGACCATGCTAGGGGCCAGGACCACTTCTCAGAAGCACCTTCAGGGGATCTGGTTAAACACCCCTCCCTCCACCCCAAGGCTTCTGTTCTGAAGGGTCTGGTTGCCCACTTTCTTCACACAGTGTCCGTTCTAAAGCCCCACTCCTGAGCTTGGGCCACCTTGAGTGGCCACCGTTCCTGAGAGGAGTCTTCCATCTTGACTGCAGCAGGGCTGAGGGACGGTGGACGGCAGAGACCGGGCAGGGCCCAGGAAGAAACAGCTCCCTTTCCATCCTAATTCAGCTGGGCTCGCACGGGAGGAGGCCCAGGCCTCTGGACAGTCACTGGCTCAGTTTGGGGAGTATTTGGCTGAAATCTGAGCGGCAGAAAACTTGGCTGGGAGGTGAGGAATTCATAAGACTCAAATGATTTACCTAAAAGAAAAAGCAGAAAAGCAATTATTTTTGCAGAGGTGGGACTTAGGTGTGACATTTTGAAAACGAGTTTCCATTTCTCATGTGTTCTATGAGCATATGCTGCTTTTCAATGGGGAAAAAGCCCACATTCATTCTGCAGCTATTTATTCAGTGCCAGGTCTTTCAAAACCCCGTGGATCCCGTGGTACATGTGACAAGCTGGCCCTTACGTCCCAGAGGGTGATACTGTCTCCCAGCTAGTGGGCATAGCTGTGGTCTGGCCGCAGTGTGTACACAGTCTCATTAGTCTTGACAGTGACTCTTGGAGATGCGCATTAACACCAACTTCTGGATGAAGACCTGGAGGCTCAGAGCGGTTAAATCACCCAGCTAAGGTCACACAGTTAAGGAAGCAGCTATACTGGGATTCAAGCCCAGATGCGTGTGGCTGCAAAGGCTGGGCCCCCTGATGCTGATTCTTTTGTCTATTGGGCAGCTCTGCAGACGATGTGCTGGCCTGACCGCTTCCTCCTTGGGTGACCCTGGCGAAGTCACACCGCTTGTCTGAGCCTCAGTATCCTCCCCCTGTAAAAAGAGGGTAATTGCACATCCTTTGCAGGTTTGCAGTGAGGAGTGGGGAGGATGAACGTAAATTACTCAGGCCTGGCGCTAGTGGGTGCTTGGCCAGCCAGAGCCTCTCATCGTAGTGAGTGGTGATGTGAGTTGGTGCTAGGTTTCTGCTTCCTATACTTACAAAGAATCCATTTCTCTTACCGGCTTCCAATTCCCAGCTTTAGAAAATACAGGTCGTGGCTTATGCTTCTATACTCAGACCCAGGGAATGGAATCCATATGGGAAATGCAGCGTCAACCCAGTCCTCGCTCCCCTGCCCCTGTCCCCCAGCTTCCCGTGGCGGTTCCCTCTCCGGCTCAGGCTCAGCTTAGCCCAGACATGGGCTGTCGACAGAGAAGCAGCCTCCACCCCATTCACGGTGGTCTTAGGATTAGTTACAAGGCCCAAGTCCAGGGCGAGCCATGGGCAGCCAGGCTGGTAAAGACTTCTGCTGTTAATAATGTTTGCTGTTTTGGACCCCCATTGTGTGCCAGGTGCTTTATATAGGTAGTTCATACTCTCTGCTTGGTGATGTCAGAAGGTCTGGCTCCACCCTTCATTAGCACACAGGATATTTGCCCTGTTGGCTCCTCTCAGAGAGGACGATTGTGAGCGCTTTGCAGTCTGGAGAAGACACTGTTTCTGGAGGGTTGTGGAAGGTTGTGCTTGCATTTGTCCCCCAGGGGTGTCTGTGTTCCACCTTCATTGCAGACCATTCCCTACCCCACTGCCTGTGTCGTTTCTGATAGAACTGCCTTGCTGAGCTCCACCTTGGTGTTCGGCTGTTGGCTTGTGCTGAAGGCAGAGTGTTCGGAGAACCAGCCCGAAGAAGCTAGTTATTGTGCTTCTCTAGGCGGGGTCCTGCCAAGGAAGCTGCTGGGAGGCATTTCTCTCACTCTTAGAACCTGGAAAAAGAGGGTGGATCACGGGGAGTTTCTTGTTGTCTAGTGGAATGAGTCTGGACTTGGTTGTTTCTTCGTCCTTGCTTTGTCTTCAGGGAAGCACAGAGCCATGCAGCCCTGTCTAGGAGGTGCCCAGAACTATAGCATCAACACTTCTGTGTGCCGACCTCACCCTTGCTTAGGGCTTGAAGGGAGCGTGCTGGTCCCTTTGGGTGACACTTTGGGCAGTCCTTTGGGGGTCTGCCTGCTCATGTGACCTCGGCCTCCCCATCCCTGCCAAGCAAGCGTGGGAGCAGGTCTTCCTTGGGTCCTGGCTGCCTCTCCTCCCCGCAGACCTGTGCCTTCCCGGCATCCCAACAGACGTGGCTGACATTTCATGTTTCCATGGGAACAGAGTCCAGCTGCAGCCAGAGAACTAACTATAGAGTCTGAGGAGTGAGTGTGAGTGTGTGAGCATGTGTATGTGAGTGTGTAATGCTCAGGAGCCCAGGGTTCCCGTGCAGGTTCCCCGTGTCTTGCACCAGCGGCGGCAGCCTCTTCTTGGCGGTAATCGTGCCCTGACTGCAGCTCCTACATCTCCGTCACTGACATAATATTGCACTGGGGTCCATCTATCTGCATAATCATCTTAACCTGCTCCCACAAGAGAGTAAAGGTCTGGGCTGTTGGAAAATGACCATAAAGGCTGCATGCAGATACCTTTAGCAGCAATGCCAACATCTATCCCAGGGTAATTACAAGCAGGGAGTGAGGACACCGGCCCGAGTCTGGGAACTGTTTGGGGCTGCTCCTGAGGTCCTTCAACCTCCTGGGCTGATGGGGGAGCCCAGCTGCAGACTCTCTGCTGCTGACCTCTTGCTCTTGGCCACTTGAAGGCTCCTGGCCATTTGTCTCCCTCTGATCCCACTGCCATCTCCCTGTATTCCTCTGGGGTGGGGGCCTCAGGCCCTCATGATGACAAGACTCACCATCTCCTCCACCTAAATTGCAGGGCATTTCAGATTCCGGGGCTCCCTTAATTCCCAGCTTTGGAATCTTTGAAACTTCTGCCCGTCTGACCCTCCATGTCTGTTTCAGGCCGGGCCTCGGGGAGTTTGCTCATCTGGTTACCCAGGACCACGCCCGTTTCCCTCGAGCCCCCTGCCTGGCCAGATTTCTCTCCCTGGTCTCTGCTGCACTCTCCTGTTCTCCTTGGCAGCAGCTCCCGGCATGCCCTGCGGCTGCGCAGCTGTTTCTGACCAGGCCAAAGGCTCTGGATGTGCCCTAGAAGGAGTGATGGTGCCCCTCTTCCCAGGACACACTGCTGCCTCTCATAAAGAGCTCCTCAGAGCCCACGTGTCACCTGTAACAAGCGCCTGTTGTCCAAGGTTCTTCTCAAAACTGCCTTGGGTCAGTGGATGGTTCGGAAGCTGAGGGCGCCCCTGGTGAGAGGCTGTTGGGTCCCATGTGAAGTTCCCCCCACGGAGCCACAGTGTAGCCTCTTAAAGAGTCTGCCTCCTTGGGGATGAGAGGTGGGACGTGTGTTGGGACAGGGGAGTGTGACGCATTTATTTAGTAGTGGAATCCCTTTTCTGAGGACTCTAGGCAGAGGCCCCAGATGTAAAACGTTTGAAAGCAGAGCTGCTTGGGTGAAAGCAGCGGAGTGGGATTCTGGGCTCCTTTCTTATGATGCACTCCCTTCCTCCCCAACACACACACACACACACACACACACACACACACACACACACACAC
>NW_020837981.1:7111029-7130381 GCF_003676395.1 Aethalodelphis obliquidens | reverse complement strand
CACACACATTCCCTTTGACCTACTCCATGACCTTCCCTTCCCACTTGAGAAAACCAGGCTTCTAGGGTCCTGGAGGCCCAGAAAGGGAAAGAGCCAGAGGTGGTGCTGGAACCCAGGTCTCCGATTCTCCGTGCCGTTCTCATCAGCCCAGCTAAGCTGCGTGCCCTTGGCAGTTGTTATACTGGCTGGTTGTGTCTGTGGAGGTCAGAGTCACGTGGAGGCACAAGCACTCTCCTGTGAGGTATTGAGGCTGCTAGAAGGAGTCACTTCCTGGGCAGCCGGAGCCTGGGCTTGCGGTGTCAGATCTGCTAAGCCACTGCGTGATGACGAGTGAGAAGCTCGCCCTCTCCTCTCACCCACAGCGCCGTAGTTGTGCAGCGAGCAGTCTGACTCTGGGATCTCTCAAGGTCTCTTCAGGGACCCCTGCTCTAGGTAATGTCAGGCTCTTTCCCGAGGGACAAGGGAGAAGCTTCCGGTAGAGAACGTGAGGAGGTGGAGGAATTCCTCCCTGCCTCCCTGTCTTGGGGGCCCTGGAGGGAGCATGGCATGTGGGTCTGCCCGTTGCCCCCAGCTGGTTCCGTGAGCAACATCTTGCCCTGTGTCTTTGTCCCACTGTTCTTCGTGGGAATGTGCCAGTGACACCTATTCATGGGCCCTTCTTGATGGGAAGTGGGCATGAACCATCTCCCAAAGTGCAAGGGAGCCGGCACTCTGGATGAGGCAGAGTCCCACCTGTTCTTGTTGGGCACCAGGCTGCACAGGTGTGACGTGGCAGGGAGGAAGGAACTCGGCTCCCGCCCCCAGAGATGCCTAGTTTGGTGGGGGAGCTGGCAATACTGTCACTGTGGTTATGAGTCTTCATCCACACTTAGCTGGCTTAGGCAAATCACCTGTCCCTGTTCCCTAGAGCGCATGGCTTCCTCTCCCACTCATTCCGTGGGCCTAGCAGAAACGCTTCATTCACCTCAGCTCTTCTGGGTTTCTCCTGCCTCCCAGGTTAGGGCACCGTCCAGTGTGCCCAGATATCAGAGGGAGGGCCCTCTGGTCATCACCCGCAGGCACCTACGACCTGCCCCTCGCCCTGCCTGCACGGTCCCTTCAGGGCACAACCTGTTCTCTGCCACCTTATAGTAGAAGTCGTGTCTAGGTCAAGGGCTTCTTTTGGGGGCTGCCATGGTCCTGACCCCCGTGGAACCACTGCCCTGGGGTCTTTCTTGCTCCCTGGGGGCAGTACCAGGAAGCAGCGGGCAGGTCCCCTCTCCTGGAGGAACAACTTTCATTGCCCTCCTCCCTCCACCTTGGAGAAATCTCCATGGATCTGGGGAGAAACCCTTCCCCTTTCATGATTCTTCCAAGATCTCTTGCTGAGAATGTGATTCTCCCTCTTTTTTTCTCTGCAAACCCTCCACATTCTTCTAATGGATTTACGCTTTGGGAAGCAAAAGTCTGGATGTCCGGAGGCAACTTCTGCTTTCTGCTGTGCAGCAATCCTCTTGTGAAGTAAGGATGTACAGAGACCAGGGGCAGGGAAAGGAAAGCAGAAAATTCAGGAAGGAAAAGATTCCATGAGTTGGTGTTTTAAAATAGCAGCCAGGCACACCATTTGGTGGAAACATATGGGAACATGACTGCCTGCGACTGGGCTCATGCCTAAGGTCCCCGGGAAACAAGAGGAGCTCAGACGTGGGCTGGATTCTGCTGTTCTGGCCCAGGCCCTGGAGTGGACACAGGACAGCACAGGTCCTTGGCTGCATAACTGGGAGCTGTCCATTAAGGCAAAACATCATGAAGCCACACTCAGACCAAGTGGGATGTCCACCAGAAGCCTCAGTCTCAAGGTGCCCTGCAGAGAGGGGGCAGCCAGGTCCCGGGCAGAAGCCTGAGATTCAGAAGAGAAGGGAAGAGGTGGGGCTTGGGGAGTGGCCGTGTGATGGGGCATGGTTTTGCAGTTCAGGTTGAGGAGTTCCCACCTGGTCCTTAGGTCATAGGGAGCCATGGAAGGTTTTTGAGCAGAGGAGTGGGTGGTGAGAGAACTGGAAATATCCTGGTCCGCTTGAAGAATAGAGAGGAATAGATAATCACTGAGCTGGAGGATGTCTGGAAGGCTTCTTGAATGACTCATTCATTCATTCGTTCATTCACTCAACAAATACTTATCTCAAACCTTCCAAGAGCCAGACACAATTGCACAGCGATGAAGAAAATAAAGTGTCTGTCTTTACAGGTGGTTGGGGGAGAGGACAGAAATTAACCGACATATAAACATATCTACCAGGTGGTGAAACAGACTCAGAAGAAAAATTCAGTAGAGTAAGGAGACTGAGAATGGGAGGGATGCTCTTTTTGCTTGGGGATCCAGTGTTAAAGAAAAATTTATTCATGACACTTGTTAAGGAAGGTAAGGCAGACTTTATTCGGGGATGTGGCTACTACAAAGGGGTTTTGTAGTAGGGGACAGAGATCGGGCTTAATGCCAGATACAACAAGGAAAACTGGGGATTTATGGGGAAGGAGCTGGGTGGAGGTCAATGGATGGAAAATTACTAAGAGGAAACATCAGGGACGAGGGGGATCTGACTAAACTAACCTACAGCAGGATTCTTGTTGCAGGCAGGCCAGGGTGGTCAGACATCACTGGGAGGCGGGGGAGAGAATGATGGAGGATGAGGAACCTGATCAGATATGGAGGGTGATCAGATATCAAGGACGGGGGATTCTTTTTTTTTTAAAATTTATTTTATTTATTTATTTTTGGCTGTGTTGGGTCTTCGTTGCTGTGCACGGGCTTTCTCTCATTGTGGCGAGTGGGGGCTACTCTTCGTTGCGGCGCACGGGCTTCTTATTGCAGTGGCTTCTCCTGTTGCGGAGCTCGGGCTCTGGGTGCGTGGGCTTCAGTAGTTGTGGCTCGCGGGCTCTAGAGTTCAGGCTCAGTAGTTGTGGCCCACGGGCTTAGTTGCTCCACAGCATGTGGGATCTCCCCGGACCAGGGCTTGAACCCGTGTTCCCTGCATTGGCAGGCGGATTCTTAACCACTGTGCCACCAGGGAAGCCCAAGGATGGGGGATTCTGGTTAAACTGACTTAGGATTCTTGCTAAAATTGGACGACGCAGAGATGAACACGAAAGCCCAAAAGCTGAGGTCTAGTTGGGAGAAAGATTCAGAAGAGCCTGACTAGAATGTGGCCAAGGAGAGAATCTTGGTCTGTGCCCTCTCTTGCTCAAGTACTGGTGGCACTGGAGTAGAAATGAAGAGAATGTGGGGTTGTGTTATCCTGAAGAAAGCATCGACTTCAGACAGCTGAAATGGATGAGGGGCGCATTCCACGGGAGAGAAATGGTGTGAGCCAAGCCTTTGGGGGGAGTTGACAGGAGCTGCAACCCGCCAGCCTGGCTGGCACGGAGGGTCTGTAGGGCGAGCTTTGAGTACTGAGGTTGGGAGGGAGGTGGTGTCATTTGGGATGAGCGTTAAAGGCCAGGCTGAGGACCTCAGTTTTGCATTCTGAGCCACAGAAGGTTACTGAGCAGGAGGGAAGGGATGGAGTGGAAGGTCCCTGGGTCCCTGCAGAATGCTACCTTCCAAAAATATGGTGGGGGTGGTCTGGGCGGGAGCCTGGAGCCGAGGGAACATGCTCAGAGGCCCCCCTCCTCTGCAATTACAAGCCCAGGGCAGGGCCAGATCAGATGAGGATCTTCTCCATAACAAAGGGGAGATTAGCTCAGAGCCCCTAACAACGTTACATGTGCTGCCCTCACTCAGTGGCGACGCCTCTGAGACTGTCAGCTTTATATCTGCTTCTTTTTATCAATACGGGCAAATAATTCTCTAGACATTTATCGTTTTAAACTGTCACAGTCCAGTGCCTTTCCCGAGGACCGAAATCAATACTGATCTTGGTTTGAATACTTTTCTGACAAGGTTCCTGTTTGTAGATTCGCAGGTAGAACTAATGTGTGTTAAAGCTATTCAGCTTGGCATTTTGCAGCTCCATTGACACATTAAATATAGGCGTTCACCACGACGATTAACCTTACAACTATTAAGTAATAAAAATCCCGCATACATATTTATTAGCTGAACATCCTACTCCGTGTGACGCCTTCCCCAGCGAGAGGGAAACCGGAGGTGGAGGTAGCTGCCGAGAGTTGAGCTTTCTCTTTGGGGAGGCTCTCAGGAGGGACTCGGGGATCTCCAGGCCCTCGTGGAGGAAGGGGAGCTGCTTCGGGGATGAAGGCCCAGGTGGATCTGGATCAGTGGACAAGCAGCTGGGATTGGTAGAAGCAGAGTTGAGGTGCCCTACTGAGTTGGGATGGTGGACCCAGTGGCAGCCCTGGGATGAGAACCCAGAAGAGAGATTCTCTCCTTGGCCAGATTCTAGCCAGGCTCTTCTGAATCTTCCTCCCAGCTAGACCTCAGCTTTTGGGCTTTTGTGTTCAGCTGTGCATCGTCCAGTTTTAGCAAGAATCCTGCCAAGTCAGTTTAACCAGAATCCTCATTCTTGGTGCCTCTGAGGAAGTGCCATTTCTCTTCCTGGGCCTTAGTTTTCTCATCTGTATATTGGGATTGGACTAGAATTAGTGCCTCCTGACCTTTTGGTAATTAATGTCAAGGTACACACAGAGAAGAATAAACTTTGTGCAGTATATAGGGTCAACAGGCAAGGCTGCTTACAGCTAGGAGAGGCCAGCTTGGGGGCTGTGGATGCCCCAGGGATACTCTGGCCCTCAAGAGGGTAAGGAGATCGACGTTCTCAGAAAGCCAGTAACTTGCTCACCCTTGGCACAGCAGTGGGGAGTGTCAAATAGTTGAGTCAGACGTGCCTGTTAGGGTGATGCCTGGTGACTCTGAGTGTCTCCCAGCTCGTTGATGGGAATGCCTGCTTCCTGGATGCTGTCTTTCCTGAGCCAGCATTAAGGAAGGTCCTGAGTACCTGTTATATCCTGGCACATGAGTGCATGGACCCCAGCATCCTGGATTTGGGCTCAGGCAGAGGCAGGGCAGATGCCTACCGATGTCTAGTGCCATTCTGGCTGGCTGGTACCTATGCTCTTCCTGTTACTAATCATTTGCATATCTCCCTGAGCAGCGGGCTTCACACTGGGGCAGGTGAGGGGTTCTGGAATCAGCACTTCCAAACTCAAATTCCCTTGCTAGCCCCTGGGTCATTTATCCGTTCTCACCATTCAGCAATATTCACAAGTTCTGCCATAGTCTCTGCCCAGGGGGAAGGGGCAGAGATCCGAGAAGCCTGCCTGGAGGAAGGGACCTGCACTGCAAGACTCACTGGACAAGCTGAGATTGGTCAGGCCATGAGGAGACGAGAGTATTGCAGGTGCAGGGGGACAGTGCGTGGGGAGAGGGCTGTGAGAGTGGCAAGGAGAAGCCTTGCGCACCTCCCACTGCAGGGGCAGAACTACCCCGGGCCCCGGGGGCTGTGCTCTGACCTCCACGGCTGCGTCTGTGGCTGAGTGCGGCAGGGGCGCCCAGGAGGCAACCTTCCTCCGCCTGTGTGGTGCCTTCCTTCTCTCCTTTGCTCATGGTCAGACCTGCGCTGTGATCTGAGGGCTCGCCCAGCTTTCCTGTCTCCCTCTGTATTTTTTCTCACGAGGAGGAGGGTTCCCTAATAAATCCCTGGTGCGTTGAATCCCATGTGGTGTTTGCGTTCGCAAGGCCGCGATGATCACAAGCAGAAAGTGCTTCGGGAACTGAGGGTTCATTTCAGTTTCGTGGGAAAGCGTGAGAGTGGAACTGTCATCTTGCAAAGTTCTAGATGTAAAACGCTTTTCCAATTGCCGCATGGTGTTCAGAGACGGGGCCATGTCGACTGCTGTTGCAGGGTGTAGGGATTAGGCCAGGCCCTTGCTGGGAACCGGAGTACGCATTGGCTACCTCCCGAAACCCACCCAGTGGATCCAGAAGGTACTGCGCTCTTGTCTCCGTGAGCATTCGAGGAAATAGGCCTGGGCGATGTGCTTTGGCCAAGGGCGTGCCGACTCTAGGTCTGGGATTCGAACCCAGGTCTGTCCGACCATAAAACGCATCTCAGCGTTTGCTCTGAGGTGTTTCTTCACTGTCCATGTGCCGACGGACAGCCAACATCCGTCACCTCCTGTGGGCTCTGAGAGGAGGATGCTTCCACCCAAACCCTGCTTACAACCCCAGGAATGCTGCTGGTCAGCCTGGGATGTGAAGGTTTTTAGAGAAAAGAGGATTCCAAAGCCCCACACTAGGAGGCCAAGGGACCTGCCAGTGGTGACTGTCACAGCACCGTGGGTTCCCCCAAGACCCTGCCTCCCCCTCCTCCGCACTCCCAGGGGACCACTGGCTTTCTCATGACCCCAAAAGGGAAAAGCAAGGAGGCCTGAGTTCATGGCTGGCTTTTCCACTGCAGGCAGCCAGGCTGACATGTGTCCCAGTTACTGTCTGGGACTCTCCGAACCTGAGAGGCCTGTCATTGGAGGACGGCTACTAGCTGGAGGTGGGGCGACGGGGAGGAACCAGTTCTGCTTACTCAGAAGGAGGGGGACAGGGGACGGAAGGCAGTGTGGCTTTTCCCTGGGGTCAGGCCTGGGGAGCTTGGATCACTTGTTTCTGTGCCTGGGGATCTCTGGTCGTGACGGCAGGTTGCACTTGCCACTGTCAGCTGGTGTATGCTAAAGTGTTCCTGGTTTTTCTCTGTTTCTATTTTCTATCTTGACAGAAAAATTGTGATTTTTCACACTGTCATGAAACCAATAGGTCCCTGACATATGTTTTTGTAATCTGTGTTGCTGATTTCCCTGTACTTCTGACAGTTCTATTGCATCTCTGACAGTTTTATAAAATTTTTCCTCTGGGAAGTTGAGAAGGGGGCGTGTGTCTTCCCCCTGCCGTCCGCCCCAAAACTCCCCGGTTTCCCATGCTAACTTGTATTTGGAGAGGAAAGAACAGTAAGGTTGCTTTTCTTGTCCTGCCCCCATGTTAGCTGCCAGCCACCCCCTGGGAGGAGGAGGGCCAAGTACACAACCTACAGATACGAGAAGGAGCCCTGAACATTGGAGAGTGGAGAGGACCACCGGGCCAAGCCCTGTACACTCAGGAATGCGTAGGGGTCAAGATGCTTCATCCAGGGGCTCCAAATTGATCTGATTCCCTCTGAGCATACCATCTCTTCCCTTTGTGACCCTCAAAGCACTGTGCTCAGGGAGGGACAAGGGGTACACTGCTTTACGCTGATGCCTTGTGAAGTACGGGCATGACACTAGTGGGCAGGGGCAGCAGCGAGTGTGTGTGTGTGTGTGTGTGTGTGTGTGTGTGTTTGTGGAGTTCAAGGTGTCATATCCATGCATGTCCACCCCTTGTAAGACACTGTGCCAGGTCCTGGGGTGATGGAGCTGTGGCCCCTGAGCTTAAGGTCTCCCCAGGGTGCATTTGGGTACATATGACCTGTGCTGTGGCCCGACCCTGTGCTCGGAGAGCTCACACTGGGAGCACGTGTGTCCATGGGCATGCATGCGTGAGATGCTGGGGGCGTGTTTTCATCGAACTCAGCTGGTGCCAAGGGGCAATGACTGTCTTCAGGACAGCAGAGGAAAGTTCTGCTGAGCCAGTGGTAGAAGGGGACACTGGTGGCAGGGAGGATGGAGGCCAGTGTCACCTCACTGTGGGCATTGCCTGCCCAAGGAGGCAGGGGCCTGGTCATTCTGGCCCTGTCACCACCTTGCCTGGTGGCCTTAGGCAACCTCTTCTACAGTCTCCAAGGCCCCGACACAAGAGGAGGAGGCGCTCAGCATTATCCTGGGGATTCTCCATGAAGCATATATAAGGTGGCCGCGAGACCGCCAAATAGCAGCCCAGACGCCAGGGAAGCCTGCGCCACATCTCAGCCTGCTCTCAAGGCATTATTTGGGGCCTCTCAATCGGCTTAGCCACTCTGATTTTCCCGTCTATGGGAAACGAGGCGTTGCCATGGCAACTGCCACATTACATGGTTCTGTACTGGCGATGCCTCTGAGATACAGAGCAGCTTCTCAAAGAGATACACTTTTCAACATGTCATGTAGAATTCTGTACTTGTTAGGGAAAATCGCATTTCCAGCAAAATGACATGCTTCTCCCGGGCTTGCCGACGTGTGGCTCACGCCTTTCTTAAACAAAGAATTTCATCCACTGCCTCTCTACTGCCTCTCTGGCCTGCCACTGGCTACCCACCCCTCCCAAGTCCCAGTCTCCTTTACATAAAACATGAAGCTGGAGACCAGGAGCTGCGGGGAGGGCAGGGCTCAACTGGCCAGGGTGGAAGTGCACAGAGCTGGCTTTCCCCTACAGCAGAGGGACTAGGAGGCCAGGTCGGGGGCGGGCGCCTTGGCCTCTGACTGAGAAGTCAGCCAGCAGGGAGGGGGGCTGGTCTGTCCTCTGATGTTCCTTGGCTTGCTTCCCAGTCACTGAGCTGATTTCTCAGGGTAGCGTTTAGAAGTAAGGATCATGGACATTCCAGCCCTCCTCCGTGGTCAGTGCTACCAAAGGGCCTCAGCGAGGGGTTGGTGTCCCCTGTGGGTCACCCCGTGTGTTCAGCAGAACCGTGTGGGCTTATTCCCTGTGTAGCACTGTTCTGGGCATTGAGGGGGAGCCAGTGCGTGAAGATGCGAAGTTTGTTGGGGACAATACCTGGCCTCAGCCCTGCCATCCTTGGAGTCACCCTGGGTTCTACTTGTCGTCTTGTGCTACTTCCCCCTCTTGGCCTCAGATATGCCATCTGTCCAATGAGCAGGTCAGGCTGGATGCTCTTGGAAGGTCCTGCTCTGAGAATCTGTCCCTTACACTCTGCTGGGGTTCCATACCCCACCTCTCCTTGGAGTCCTGCTTAGAGGTTCCAGAGCCCCTCTCCCAGGTACCTTGACTGATACATTGGTGGCCAGGATATTGCAGGGAATATCCTGCATGTGACATGAGGATGAATCTCTACACGAGGACCTGGTTGCCTTTAGTCTAGGCTCGTGGGTTGGCATTGGACACTGGAGCAATTAAGAATTAGTATGGTTTGTGTCTGACACAGAGAAACCAGTCCTTTCCCTGGTCAAGGAGGGCAGCCTTACATGAAGAATTCAGGGTCCTCTCGCCTTGAAACCAGTGATGTTCGAAGTGTGGTCTGGTTGCAGAGATCAGTGCTGGTCTGCAAAGTGTTAACGGTTCACAAAGAAGGAAGGAGCTTGCACCAGAGTGTAAAGCAAATACAACACAAAGCACACGTTTATAAAATATTTGTGAAATATTTGAAGTAAGACTTTCTCAATGAAGGAAGCAGTGTGTTGACTTATGTTCTAGTGCAAGGTGGGAATCTCACTGCAGACAAGCCCCCTCTGAGTAGCACTCTTGACACCATCCCTCATCTGCCTCCCAGTGTGAGACAGGACCTGCCCCAGTGCTGTTTCAAGCCAATATCACCTGCATATTGGCCTCCAGGAACCTCCCAGTGGGTCTCCTGCCTCTAGATTTACCCTCGTCCACCCCCATGCATCCTCCACCCTGAAGCTAGAATGAGTTTTCCAAAGTGCAGCCTTGGTCACGTCACTTTCCTGCCAAATACTTTCCAGTGGGTCTCTGTTACCCTTAGGGTCAAGCCCAAGTTCCTCGTGTAGGAAAAGCCTCCTGCACAACTTGGTCCCCTGCTGCCTCTCTCTCCTTTCCTCTCACCCACCTTGATTTTATCATTGAGTGATGGGATTTCTTTCAGTTCTCCAAATGTACTAAGTTTTCTCTCACTTCTTGGCCTTTTCCCCAACTGTTGCTCCCATCTGGAACCCTCTTCTCCCTACCTTTGGCCTGGCTAACTCCAAAGTCCTCTTCCTTCCTCATCAGAGAAGGATCTCTGAGCCTGTCCTCACCCAAGTGTCAGCCAACCACCTGGATTAATTCGTTGGCGTCGGCTGGATGGCAGGGACTGCTTACTGCTCCCAGATATCCTTCCTTTCTTGCTCATCAGTGGCATCTCTCATTTTGGTTAAGCTGATGGTTACCTAGAATAAACATGGTCCCCAACCTCAGATGTAGCCATGTCACTAAATTCTAGCCAATAGGATATAAACAGAAGAGCTCTGGGAAGTGTTTTTTAAAGGCTGGGTGCACCCCCTTCTTCCACCTCTCCTCTTCCTTCCTGATAGCTGGAATGCAAACGTGATGCCTGGAGCTTGGGCAGCTATCTTTGATTCACGTGAGTTGTAGTCACAGGCTAAGAATGTCAGGGGAACAAGAGAAAAGTTGCTTGGCTCTCTGATGACTTTAAGGCTTGTCTATCACTCTGGACTGCTTATCTTCAGATTTCTTTTATATGAAAGAGAAGTAAGCTTCTATCAGAGCTCATTCTAATTGATGCAGGTGCAAGTAACTGAATACCTGAAAGCAAGGAAGACTTTTTAGTTATCTCCTTTAACAAGAAATCTGGAGGGAGGAGCTTGCACGGTTGTTTCCGCAGCCTGGATCACTGTCTCTGCGATTCTCTTGGTCACAGGGTGGCTTCAGCAGCTCCAAACCTGGTGTCCTCACACAGCAGCAACGTCCCAGGCAGAAGGTTGAGGATGGGTTAAAAGGTGATAGGAGTGCTCCTCACACACCTGTCCCGTTACCTTGGAGGAAAACCCTTCCCAGAAGCACCCAAGCTGACTTCCCATGGCATCTCATTGGCCAGAACCCTAGATGCAAGGGAAGCTGGGACAGGGAGTCTGGAGTTTCAGCCTCTGTAGTGGGAGGCAGGTGGAAATGGCTGATGGCTGGACAACCGACGGTGCCTTCCACATTGCCCCTCTGGGCACTGCTTTTCTGACACTGGGATCAACTGTCTGTTGGCTTCTCTCCAAAGCAGGAGCTCTGTGAAGACAGCGAGTGATACCAGGAGATATTACAGCAGAGCTGTTAGGATGGCAGCGTCTGGAACCCGACTACTGGGTTCAAATTCTGGCTCTTCTCCTCTGCCATGGCTGAATTAGTATCTCTGTGCTCCATTGTTAAACAGGGGATGACAATTCTTACCTGCCTCAGAAGGTTGTTTGAGGATTGAATGAGTTCCTGTGTGTGGAATGCTTAGAACGCTGGTTCTCAAACTTGGCTGTGCACTGGAGTCACGTGGTCAGTTTTTAAAACTACTGATGCCTGGGCCCACCTGCAGAGACTCAAATCTAACTGGTCTGGGGTGTGGCTCGGGTACTGGGATTTTTAAAAGCCCTCTAGTTGATTTTAATGTATAGCAGAGAACAGTGCCTGGCACAGAGTAACTTCTACTAAATGTTATTACCTCTGATTACTTTGTTTATCATTGTGACTCTAGTCCCTAGCGTGAGGCGCAGCACACAGTGGGCCCTCACTAATTGTTTGTTGAATGAATGAATGAAAGTTTGGGGGAAGAGGAGGTGGTTGAGGTCATGTGGTCCAACCCACTGGCAGTGGGATGGCTACTCTGTTCATTCGGTATGGCCTCACTTGTAACATCTCCCGAGGGCTCCAAGACATCCCCTTTCCTCCTTCTCTAGCTGAGGCCCCCAAGGCTCCTCTCTCATTCACAGTCCACAGAGGGAGACTTGCGGACACACAGCAGCTTTGTGCCTGGGCTGCCTGGCCCTCCCATCCCTCATCTGGCCACCACCTTTGGTCACAGCTGCGGTGCCCCTGGGCATGCGCCATGGGTCCTAACGGGGTGCTGCCCTTTTTTGGGGTGCCATCCTGGCTGGGTGGTATGGATTTCTGCCGTAAACATGGCCCATCTGGGAGAAGCCCAGGTGCCACGTTTTGAACAGCTCTGAAACTTAAAGCTCAGAAGGCTTTGAAATGCAAATATTTTGAAGGAAACATAAGGTAAACATGAGTGCTTATTTCCCCCTGATGAAAACAATATGCTGTTTGCTCTGAAATGTAAATAGGGCCTAGATCGCTTTTAAAGAAAGCCATGTCTCATATTTTTAGGTCCAGGGTAATATCATTCCTAAAAATACATGCATCCGGCAGCCTTCCCACCCCGCCTGAATCCGCACTCCCTTTTTGGTCCTGGATGCCCCTCATTCCAGGCATTGCTATCTTCTCCCATAACTCTTCTAAATCACCCCCCCCCTCCCCATCTGGAATGCCACACTCCCCCTCCTCAACCCTCTTCTAATTTTTCCAATACTCTCTGAGTGCTCCGGAGTTTCTTTTGGATAGAATTGGGGGAAAAAAATCTGTAGCCAAAGGCATTTCACTGACTTGAAAGAGATTTAATGGTGCATTGAGTTCTAATCAACTTTAATAAGTATTTAATGCAGGAAGAAGACTTTGCCCCTAGCCCTGAGGCTGCCGTGCGTGCTCACAGCCCCCTGTTGGCCACGGGAGAAAGGACCTTTGCTGGGGCCTCATGGTTTGGGTGGGTGCGGCCAGTGACAGCTGCAGAGAAACGAATAATTAGCAATTTCACTCCCTGATAATGAGTAGCTCCATGATCCTTCTTGGAGCCATTAGGAGCATCTATCTTATTAATGATCCCTTCAGACAGCCGCGGGCCCAGGCGCCCGGCTCCACTCCAATGGGGCTCTCGCATCTCATCTGTTTACTGATGAGCAGAGATGGAAGATGGCCATTTCTCATCCCTCTTAGTAGGGGGACTGGGGCTTTCTGGGCTGGCAACACCCCTGGGGCTGATCTGCCCCTGTTCCATTCATACTGAGCAGCCCTGCTCCACCCAGTAAAGGAAAACAGGGAGCACACCCTTCGCTGGGTACCCTCCCTGTACCACATGTGCCAGGAGGTGCCTTTACCTACCGTGTTCTCTGTTCTTCCCTCCCTACCACTTGCCTTGGTTGCTATTATCATCACATTGCGCAGAAACCTGCTAAAGTTCCAGGACCTCATCCAAGTTCACACAGCCATAAGGGCCAGTGCCAGGACTGTAATTTCTGTCTTTTTGGTGTGTCTTCCTGCTGCCCCATAATGTCCTAGGAATGAATTCAAGGAAATAGCAACTCTTCCTGGCTGGCTTTTCTCAAAGACAATGCCCAAGCCAAGAGTTGCAGTCTTACTGTCCACTGGCCTTATGTGGTTCACAGTTGTGAATCTGTTTGGCCCACACATTTCTTAATAACTATAAAATATCCACATAAAATTTCAGATCTACTGAAAATTTGAAGAACCTAGGCACGCTAAATTTGTTGCCCCACACGGCTAGCTCTCAGGGCCACTTGCTTTTTTTAGACAGTTGGCCACAGGCCTCACTGCTCCCTATTGTCCCATGCTTTGCCTAATTTGCTAATTTATATTATCTGTCTGTCCTCATAAGTGTTTGAGTTTGTCATTTAGATTTGTGATTTTCAAATCTTATTTTATCAGCAGATCCTTTTTCTCAAACTATAAAGCAGGTGATAGGGAATCTCATGGTTAAGGTTGGTGTGGACTTGGGATTCCCCTCACTTGAACTCTACCTCCCATCCCAGTAGTCCTTTGAAATTTGTGGAAAGCCCACAGAACATGGTTTACAAATGGTTTTCATGGAGAACAAATAAGTGGCAACATCCTATGGACCCCAGAAATTCAACAGAAGATGCCCTGCCTGGAACCAACACCTTGGAGATCAAGACCAGCAGAGTTTGAGAAGCCCTTAGAGGCTCCAGGGGAAGCCTAGAGAGGACAATTGACTTGCTCATGCACACACAGAAAATGAGTATCTGAGTCAGTGCTTAAGCCCGTGGTTTGCATCTTCTCATCACTTCTGCATTTTTTCCTAGAAGAACCCAAAGTGTGAAGCTTCTGATGTGTGTCCAAGCAACACCCTGAGCCTCAGCCTCACTCAGCCCTCTATCTCCCATCTTGGAATCACAGACTTTTTGGAAATTGAAGACTGACTCCCACTCACCAGGCAAACAGAGCTTGTTGCTGGGGATGGTGCCTCCTAAACTGTGGTTCGACCCAACTTTGGAGCGTCTTTAAAATGTGGAGCATCTTCCTGGCATGTTTATATACCTGGTGGTAATTAAAAAATTACTGTCATGTGAAATGTGTACGCATAGACATATAAAACAGAAAGAATGCAACATTAACCAGAGTCTTCACCATAAAACATGAGACTTGAAAGGGATTTGGGGGTTATAATGTTGGCTTGGATAACATCTCCTGGTGTTCTGGGTCAGGGGTCATCAAACTTTTTCTATAAAGGAAGAGGTAGCTATTTCAGGCTCAGCAGGCTGTCCAGTCTCTGTTGCAACTGCTCAACACTGCTTTTGTAACTTGAAAGCAGCCATAGACAACATGGAAAGGAATGGGTATGGCTGTGTTCCAATAAAACTTTTTTTTACAAAAATAGGTGGTGGGCTGGACTTGGTTCAGGGGCCAGAGTTGCTGAGCCCTGCTCTCAGTCTGTGTGGGCACTCTGCTTTGTCTTTAGAGGTTCCTTAGTAAAAAAGTCTGAGAGCAGTGTGTGTGGGGGTGAAGGTGGAACTTTCCAACACCAACTCTCTGACACCAACTGGGTATATCATAATTCAATTCAATTTTGATACAAACTATCTAGAGTTAGCACAGACTCCAGAAGTTAAAGGCTTAGAGTCTCACAAGACTGCCCCCCGCACCCTCCCACCCCCCCCGTTCAAGTTTGCTAGAATGATTCGGAGAACTCAGGAGAGCCCTATCCTTATAATTTTATTATAAAGGATATAAATGAACAGCGAGATAAAGAGTCACAGGGGCAAGGTCTTTGGTGGGGGGTTTGCAGGCTTTTATACCCTCTCTTCCAGGAATCCCAGTGTACCACCCTCCCAGCACATCGATGTGTTCACCAATCTGGAAGCTCCGTGAGCCTTGTTGTTTTTGTTTTTTTATTTTATTTTTAAATTAATTAATTAATTAATATTTTGCCTGCGTTGGGTCTTCATAGCTGTGCGTGGGCTTTCTCTAGTTGCGGAGAGCGGGGACTACTCTTCGTTGCGGTGCGCGGGCTTCTCATTACGGTGGCTTCTCTTGTTGTGGAGCACGGGCTCTAGGCGCGCGGGCTTAAGTAGTTGCGGCACGTGGGCTCAGTAGCTGTGGCTCGCGGGCTCTAGAGTACAGGCTCAGTAGTTGTGGCGCACGGGCTTAGTTGCTCCGTGGCATGTGGGATCTTCCCGGACCAGGGATTGAAGCCGTGTCCCCTGCATTGGCAGGAGGATTCTTAACCACTGCACCACCAGGGAAGTACCTGTTTTTGTTTCTTTAAATTTTCATTTCCATAAACGTTTGTTTGTTTATTTAATTTATTTAAAAAATTTTTATTGAAGTATAGTTGATTTACAATGTTGTGTTAGTTTCAGGTGTACAGCAGAGTGAATCAGTTATACATATATCCACTCTTTTTTAGCTTCTTTTCCCATATAGGCCATTACAGAGTATTGAGTAGAGCTCCCTGTGCTATACAGTACTTATCAGTTACCTATTTTATATATAGTAGTGTGTATATGTCAATCCCAATCTCCCAATTTATCCCTCCCGCCGCTTATCCCCTGGTAACTATAAGTTTGTTTTCTATGTCTGTTGAGTCTGTTTTGTAAATAAGTTCATTTGCCATATCATATGATATTTGTCTTTGTCTGACTTACTTCACTCAGTATGACAATCTCTAGGTCTATCCATGTTGCTGCAAATGGCATTATTTCATTCTTTTTTTATGGCTGAGTAGTATTCCATTGTATATATGTACCACATCTTCTTTATCCATTCTTCTGTCAGTGGACATTTAGGTTGCTTCCATGTCCTGGCTATTGTAAGTCATGCTGCAATGAACACTGGGGTGCTTGTATCTTTTCGAATTACGGTTTTCTCCGGGTATATGCCCAGGAATGGGGTTGCTGGATCATATGGTAACTCTATTTTTAGTATTTTAAGAAACATCCATATTGTTCTCCATAGTGGCTGTACCAATTTACATTCCCACCAACAGTGTAGGAGGGTTCCCTTTTCTCCACACCCTCTCTAGTATTTACTGTTTGTAGATTTTTTTTTTTTTTTTTTTTTGCGGTACGCGCGCCTCTCACTGCTGTGGCCTCTCCCATTGTGGGGCACAGGCTCTGGACGCACAGGCTCAGCGGCCATGGCTCACGGGCCCAGCCGCTCCACAGCATGTGGGATCTTCCCGGACCGGGGCACGAACCCACGTACCCTGCATCGGCAGGCGGACTCTCAACCACTGCGCCACCAGGGAAGCCCCTGTTTGTAGATCTTTTGATAATGGCCATTCTGACCGGTGTGAGGTGATACCTCACTGTAGTTTTGACTTGCATTTATCTAACAGTTAGTGATGTTGAGCATCTTTTCATGTGCTTTTTGGCCATCTGTGTGTCTTCTGTTGTCTTTGTTTTTATCTGGGGTTTTATTAGCTCAGCATGATTGATTCCATCATTGGCTGGGTGATTGAACACAACGTCCAGCCCCCCCCCCGTCTCCCCTCCCTGGAGGTTAGGGGGTAGGGCTGAAAGTTCCATCCCTGTAGTTACATGCTTGGTATTTCTGGTGTGGCCAGTCCCTCCTTGGAAATGATCTAGGAGCCCACAAGGATTCATCTCATTAGCATAAACTCAGGTATCACCGAAAGGTGCTCATCGTGAATAACAAAAGATACTCCTCTCATTCAGAAAAGCTAAGAGCTTTTGCAGCTCTGTGTCAGGAATGGGGGACAAAGACCAAATATACATATATGTTTTTTTTTCTTTCTTTAAAATTATACAACAATTGGCAAATGAGTTTCAATTCATTTCCCAAATCCCATTGATTGGTCATACCTACTCTGAGAGCAATGTTATAGATACTGAGGCTGGGTCCAAGTTCACTGGAAAAGACATCCATTGGTGATGTCTGCTGCAGGTGATATAGGAGGCCTCAGCAGCATGTGTGCCATGTACTGGAGATTCCTAAAGAAGGGAGATCTCTTTATCTGGCATCTGTTTTCCAATGAGGATCTTCTTATCTTTTTGAATTTTGCCCTCTAACCTGTGATCAAGGTACATAACTTCTCCAAGGGTCTATGCTAAGATCAGCTTATACTAACTGCTGGAGGAGAAGAAGGTGGGAGAAAAGGATCCAGTAAAAAGAAACTTATTTTCCTGGCCAGATTTTAAGTTTCAGGAGAGCAGGTATTCTAGTCACCGTGTGTAAGAACTCAGAGGTAAGGACTGTCAGGACTGTGGCCCAGTCTAGCCTTTAATTACATGCAGAGTTCAGGAGGAAAGAAGGTGGGACATCAGAAGTCAGCGAGAGAGTGCAGTGAGCAGCTTCCTGAGGTGGGGAGGGCCCATCAGGCGCCTGGGCGATAGGCAGCATGGGGCGGGCGGAGGGCAGAGGGGAGGGCATATCAGGAAGCAGAGTGTCTAGTGGGGCATAAGCGTGTGATTGAGGAGAGTGAGGACGTGGAGCTGAGTGCCGGGTCTGGTACCTGACCCTGGGGGGCCTGGGTATCTGGGTAGAGCCAGTAGCAGTGGGAGCCATTGTTGTCCCCAAGCAGGAGAGTGACATGGGAAAATCTGTATTTTAGTCAGCCAAGTTGAGCAGGACAAAGGAGGCAGTGTTGCTATTTGTGGCAGCCTGGTAACTGCAAGAAAGGGGACCCTCTCCAGGTGCACACCCTGGCCCAGGGGGTCGGGGAAGCTGATCACTTACCTTCCTACTCCCACTTACCAAGCAGTCATTCAAGTCCCGAGAAATGGAGTCCTTGGAAAACCTGGAAGCATCTGCAGGAGTCCAGTGGTGGGAGCAAGGAGAGCAAAGACTTCTGGAAGGTGGAGGATGCTAAGGAGAAGGGGCACGGATGTCCCAGATGCAGTGAGCAGAGGGTTCCCAGGTTTCCTTGTTGGGGCTGATCCGTGTAGCTCCGTGGAGCTGAGCTGAACTAGGAGCTTTGGAGTCCATGTGGCTGATCCGCAACTGATGTTCTGATTGGGGTTTTTCACCACCATTGATGAGGGAAGCAGCTGCTGATAACATTTTTGCACATGACCCACATGAACCTGTACTTGTTTAACGGATGAGGACATCAAGGTGGAGAGAACTTAAGTGACCTGCCCTAGCTAGTAAGTGGCAGAGTTCTGTTTTAAACTTAGCTCTTTGTCTCTAGGTTCAGTGAACTTTTTAACGTAACCAGCTAATTCTGTTATTAGATACCGGAGACCAGGAGACTGCAAGGGAGGTGAATGGCTTTGCAAGTGACTCCCTAGAAATCTTTTCTCTGATTCAGCTTCTGGAGTATAGTGGGCAACTACTGCATCATCCACCAGTGTCTGCTCCCTTTATTTGGGACACCTCCCTTCTTGTAAGCATTCTCCAGCTTCTGGAAGTTTCTATTCTCTTTGCTCCCGCCACTAGGCTCCTGTAGATGCTGCTGTGTTTGTAGAGGGCTCAGTTTCTCTGGCATGGGCATTGCACCCACACTGGGCCTATCAGAGTCTCTGCCTGGGATTTTTCAGGATGGAACTGGAAAGAAGTCTCCAGTGCAGTCTCTTGATGGTAAAAGCCAGGAGGACTCAGCCTCGGGGTTTTGAGCCATGTTGAGGAGAGAGAATGAAGCCTTGTGCAGAGAGAGGTAGAGGTGAGAGGTGGAGAGAGAAGGTTCTGGTCCAGTTTGGGTTCCCGTTGTTCTGAGGTCCGGCTGGGTCCTGCCTTTCCTCAGTTTTGTCATCAGTCTTCTTTTGGATTCTGAGAGAGTTAATTCCCCTTCTGGCTTCAGCTGGTTCAGGCTGGGTTTCCGTCACTGGCAGCACGAGTCCTGACTGACATGTGGTTCACGAGGGAGCATTTGCCATCACACAGGAATGAAATATTTACAGGGCTTGCTCTGTGTGCCTGGCATTCCTCACAGCTGCAAGGGCACGGGGCAGGGGCAGGGAGGCTCTGTTCAGAGATTTGGGGTGCAGACAGGAGCCATCTGGAGAGGATAGGTTTGTACGAGCTTATCATAGACTCTCAGAGATGCGAAGGGACCCCCAGATGTCACCTAGCTCTGTGTCTGGGGTTGGACCCTAAAAGCTGATTCTGATTCCAGCATCTCTGTCTTTACTGTGGAGGGTGAACAGGAATATCTCCAGATCTCAGGGAAGGGAGTTTCTGACCCCCTGAGCCAGAGCAGGGTCAACTGACTCCGTGTTCATGGATTAATCCCAAGTACTGAGTACAGTGCCTGGCACACAGGAGACACTATAATGTGAGCTGAATGCGTGAATGCTTGAATCTTCTGAGCTCACTCTTGGCCCAAAGCTGTGGGGAAGGATGCTGCCTTTCACAGTCATCCTAGCGATCTTGGCTTCGGTGCTGTGTTTCTTCCCAAAGCTTTCTCAAGCCCCTCTCCCCCGCCCCCTGCTACACACACACACACACACACACACACACACACACACACACACACACA